>NC_089980.1:107636986-107940016 GCF_036417845.1 Apteryx mantelli
GGGTTTTGAATCTATAAGGCTGAGAAAATGCTTGGATACAACCAGGAAATACTTGAAATTTAAGTAATGTAACTGTCATGCAAAACATACAGTTCAAAAAGCAAAAATAGGAGCTCATTAGTTTCTTCTTAAAAAGCCCTTGACAATCTCAGTCAGAAAAGGGTATGGTATGGTACCAGACATGATATAGGAGGTAGGAACATACCTTGAAGCCAACTTACAGATACAAGGACATCTGTGGTAGCTAGTCTGCCTAATAATAGAAGAGGCAAAAGACAGTTTTAGCCACTTAGTGGAGGTGTAGCAAGACCTAAAGGACTGAGTTGGTTTTTGGACTGAAACTATTTCTTCAGGCTTTTCTGGAGATATATGAAGTTTTCTACCATGACTTAGACTGGGCTTCATTTCTGAGGCTGACCTAGTCAACACTTAAAATATGCCTTCAATATGTGCAAGGGACCCCTGCTGGTAAAGACAGCCTGAGAAAGTATTCCTTTTCCTAAGGGAACTTACCTAGCTATAAATTTAACAAAACTCCCTGGCCTCATGTAGTATTTAGTCCCTTGTGCTACAATTATACTAGTAAATAAAAGAACTGTAGCTAAAGCAGAGGCATATTTCACCCATAAGAGTAGAAGCACACTAAACATTTTAACAGTAGCTTGTTTTGAACCTAAACATGAGCACACTAATACAGCATAACTGTGCAAGCACTTTTGTACCCAGTGGTCCAGTGAAAATGTATTGCCATTGCTAGTAACATGGCTTGTGCTTGCTGTGTCTCACGCCTTACATTTATTGTGCCTCATGCTAACTGTGCAAGGCCCCAGTCCTGGCCCTTTAGGCTTGTTATCAATTTATTATGAGAACTTGCTGGGTGAACTGAGCTCAGTACCAGGCGTCTCTTGTTATGATGCACAGTTTGTGTGTGGGATAATAGCAAAGGCCTTGAAAATATGGGCACAGTTTGAGAACAGCATCCCCAGAACTATTAACAACACACCAATGGGAATTAGTGCTCATTGGAGAAGTGACACACAGAGAGCAGGGAAAAGACTGTTTTTGCTTTAGGAAAAGCAGCAGCAGCTAAACAAGGAAAGAAACAACCGAGCAGCAGAGTAAGGCACCTGCCACAGCCTGGAAAAGTAATGTCCCTCCTGCCAGGATTGTGAAGTGTGTAGTCTGGAGTGGAGACTGCTGGCTGGGAATTGTCTAGAAACTCAACCATCTAATTAATGATCCTGAATTTGGTGGGTGAGGAAAATAAAACGCCTGCTTCAGATCCATCTTCCTTTGACTCTGGGGACTAAGATCATCCAGGACAGTAGCCATCAGGGCTAATTCTGTGGCATCAGCTCCATGGTATGATTGTTAAGGAGTGAAAACAATAATGATTGATAATGAGTAAGAACTCCCAATTAGCATGAAGTGTGTTGTTAATGAATGCTACTCCAGGAAAGTTTAAAACTAGCCTAATTTATCAGTCTTCTAAACGCTTCCATCTCCAGTTCTTTAACTGATACTTATGTATGTGTTCAGCCCTTAAATGGTCCCTGGTACTGTTTTGCTGTACTAACTACCACTCTTCCAGACAATGCCCAAGCACAGACTGGGCATATCATGTGTGAAAGACTGTTCTCGACTGTTTTGATGTACCCATCTCTGTGCGGGCAGACCAGAGAGAACAGTACAGGGAGATGCAAAGCATGCTGTCTTTTGGCTTTAGGATTAGAGAATAGTTTCAGGCTGGAGAAGCCATTTCACCAGAAAGAACCCCTCAGTTCAGACATAATCTAAGAGTTCTTCATTTTTGACAAAGGGTATTAAATTGTTTGCTCTGTGCTTTGTACAGTTACTTATGTACCTGAGTAGCTGTGGATCTAGAATTACTCAAAATTTTTGTTATTATGCAGCACTGCTGCTAGTTCAAGGAACAGATCTGAAGTATAAGACCTCCACAGATATGACCATGTCCCTATGGGAACATAAGTGTGTACTGAGTTTGCTGGGACTAAAGTATAAGCTATAGCTGCTTTAATGTCCATTACCTCTTGCAAATTCTCCTGCATGACTACTTTTATGCAGAGAGCCCACGTACAGCCTCTCTGCAATATACGAAGACTTGATTGGACAAGTTTAGGAATCTGCTCCAACCGGAAGCTAAATGCTTCTAGGAGATGGAATGGAAAATTCGCTCTGAACATTCTTTTTTTTTAACTAGTTCTACTAGAAAACTAGATATAGTCTAGTTTATAAACCAACTCCTTAAAATATTGGTGGTATTTCAGGTCTCTTTTATGTGGTATTGCAATTATGACAAGCCCTATAGAATTTAAGTTAAAAGTATGAATTGTGCAATTGTGTGCTATCACTACAATTGCTGTGTAGCTGGGAATCAGAGCTTGCTTGAGTCCTTAATTCCTAGGGTGGCTGAGGAACTTCCCCATCTAGTCATCTGCAGGGATGTGATAATGGGCTGTTTTGAGACAATGGACCAGTTTAAGACATGGTGATTGACTGAACTCACAGCCAACTTAACAACAAAGTATTTGACTAACTGGTGTAGGAGTTCTGCAGGTGGGAATTTTGGACTATCCTGAAGATTTTCCCTAGGCAGCTTCTGCTGTGGCTGTACTAATTCATGTGCTTAAATGTGTTGATTAAATCCTCGGTGGAGAACCTGGCTCTTCCAGAAATTCTCCTGGATGTTTCCTGCTGCAGAACTAACCAAATAGTACATAGATAAAGCACTTGTAAATAGTCAGTAGAAATTGCTACTGCAGATGCAGAAATAGTCATGTAGGCCAGTCTTTTGTACCTAGTTAAGATACAGGTTTTGTAAGTAAAGACAACCAATAGCTGGCGTGGTCATGCAGGACCATGGGCCAGCTGGATTTTATGAAATGAGCAGATCTGCCATTTGGGAAGTCTCATGCAATACAGCTAAAGATGTTATTGCAAGGATCCTCACAACAGGGACTCCTGTTGCCATCTGGATAGTAACTGACAGTCATGTTTGAGGAATTCATTCTCCATGCAAGCATTACCCAATACCAAGATCACAAAAAATTAGTTTTTTTTTTTTTAACACTCTATCTGTGAATGTCTGTGCAACATAGTCCAAATTATCTGAATGCTATTTTCCACATAAAATCTGCCACATAGATAACCAAATGTTTTCTAGCAAAAAATGAGCCAAGCCTTCCAGCTGCAAAAGAGCAATTACGACTGGCTGAGTCTATTCAACATCAAGGTCACTTGGACTATAGCAGTTAGTTGTGATGTTCTGCAGGTATAGCCTGAGGAGAGCTGCAAAAGGCTAAAGTGTCATTTGCAGAGTTTTCTGACCCCGTGGGTATTTTCACCTTAGTTGCCAGACAATTAACAATGTGATACACAGTCAGAGACCAATTACTTTTTAAAAGGAAAAAGTGTTGTATCTGAAGGTTTGATTAGTTTACCTAGGTAACTATATATTATCTCATTCTGATGAAAGCTACCTGTTACTGCCCTGTCTCCACAAGCTGGACATATTCTCCTAAGTAAACATGGGCTCAAAGCACTTATTTATCAATCTACTGTCAGTATGTCTTTTGAGTTTTTTGTTATTAAACACACTAAGATCACCCAAGACAGTTCAGACTATTCCTGTAGTCTACAATACAAAATATTGTTCATTATTGCTCTGTAATGCAATGCATCCATCCAGTAAAACAATGACATCCTGTACCACATGGTATAAATAGTTAGGCATGTAGACAGACTAGGGAGTATTGTTACATCCTCCAATGACATTTTCAATATAGAAGTTAGTTCAGATTGGTGGGGAAAGTGTATTCCTTTTGTCTAGTATCTGAGACAGCTGAAATATTTCTCTATATGGTCCCTCTAATTAATGCCATAAAGCATAATGGAGACTTGTCATAAGAAGAAGATACTTCTAGGGAGAATTAGATTGTCCAGTTGTACTTAAAATATTTCTTCATCTCCCATGACAGGTCAACATTATGCTTTATGGTTGTAATAAAAAATGCTGCATGTAACGATGCATTTCTGGATTTCTAGAATTAATCAGCAAATATAAGATGTTTCCAATTATCCCAAGTACCCAAGGGATTCATAGTGTTCCCTGATTCTGTCTTCTCAATCATAGTTATGACTCAGCTGATGGAACGAAGGACCTTGCTAAATCAGGCCTTCATCAAGTAATTCATGAGAAACATGCATAGTTCCATGTGATTTATTTGCCAACTGTAATGGATATAATCTTTTTTACAGTAGTCAAAACTTAAGTAGTTTTCATAAAATGGCATTATATGTAGGTTTAGGTGCTGATGTCTTCCCCAATTTCAGCAAGATTGCTGACAGGATCCATTGGCTGTAGGGGAAGATCCAAAGTTGATTCTTAGTAAGTATGGGTCCACTGAAAAAACACTTTTCATTATATCAGAGGAAATCAAATATTTTCACATGGTCAGACTTGCAAGAATATGTAAAAATATGAATTTACTAAGTAAATACACAGACATCCGCCACTACTGCAGTTTTGAAGAATTGTAAATGATGCTGTCATCTGTGAAAACAGCCATTTTACTGTACATCAGCAAATTGAACCTGCTGATAAAATTTAGGAAGCAGCATAAGCATCTCATCATTTGAATATGAACCCCCCCCCCCCACTAAAGTTGATGTAGAATTTTTAGTAACTAAGTTTTTTTTTTAGTTTTTAAACATATCAGTTTGTGTTCTACTTAAAAATGAAGTATTTTAATTAAAGTTTGTATCTTTGTCTGTTGTTTGGCCTGAGCTGCATTTCTCACAAACATTTTAAAATCTCAAGATGGCAGCTTCCTATGGAGCAGCTAGTGATTTTTTTTATTGTTTTGGGGCATTTTACTCCTTTCTGTTAACCTGCTGTTTTCTTCTTTTTGGAAGAAGCTTTGACATGCCTATCTCCAAAGGCATATCAAGGCATACCTCCAAAGGTTAGTATCTATACATATCATATTCTGGATATAATATTTTGGATATTTTTAGTGTATCAAGACTCCTGACCTCCAAATGCTGTGCCTTTCTGAAAGCCAGTCAGAAATGCGGGTTCTACTGGGGCAGCTCAGGCTTTGTCTCCTGGAGAAATCACAAATGCTTTCGAGTCCCAGATTCAGACTGCATGCTCTGCCTGTGTCCTGATTCCAGATAGGAAGAGATATGAAAGCATCTGCAGAGTGTCACTGAGCTGAGTGCTGTTCTCTGTACCACCACTTTATGTGCAGTAAAAATCTATGAGAGCAAGAGGAGTTAAACTCAATTTATACTGAGGAAACAGAAAATGTTACCAAATAATTATATATGAATAAAGTTATTTAATAATCAGCATAAATGAAACAGGGCATGCCATGGGAAATAAATGTAGTTTCTTTCTTTACTGCAAACACTGGGGTAATACAGAAAGAAAATTCAGTCCTTATATATCCAATAAGACAGTTTTATATAGGTCTTCATAATGAGTTCAACGATTAAATCTGCGTAAGATAAATACAATAACTAGGCTTGGAAATAAGCTAATAGATGCACCATTAATTTTCAGTCCTCATACTGTGAGTTTGTCAGACTTCACAAAATACACTGGTTCAGAGAGGTTCTGTGTACCATTAGGAGAGTTAAAGAAATCGTTACAGCCTGTAGCTAGGAGATTACATTTCTTTTCTTTAGTTAGTGTCATGCAAAGATACCACCTTCTGAATAAAATTAGAATTCAAGTATAGATCCAAAGTAGAGCACAAATACCATTTGACAGTGTAATTTAGGGATAAGGCAGGCAAGACAACTGGAATATATCAGAAACTGCTTCCTTTCATAGCAGAGATAAAATACATCCAGGTCCTATGCACACTGTGCACATAAATGATAGTTATATTGGGGTGCAAAAAGTGGAAGCATCAAAAAATTCTGTGCAGCAGAAATCCCATAAACACTCTGCTCTGTTTGTTTTTTTTTTGTTTTTTTTTTTTTAGTGTGAAATTTAGGTGTTTCCAGTTTTTCCAGGTCTAATTTTATCACTTTCATTAGTTAAACTGCTACAAAAATAAACCAGGGTGGCAAATATTTTCTTAAAGGAATGGTGGAATAGGTTTATTTTTGCACTGATGTAGATAAGCTCTGAAGACACATTTCAGGCAGTGATATACAATTATTCCAAATTACAAAAATAGTATATGGAAAAAGCCATTTATTAGTAGAGAATGCCTAGGCATTTCATACACTTTGTGCATCATTCAGGTGCTTAAATGTGGACATCCAATGCCATTTCAAATACCTCAGGGTAGCCCGTGCTGCTTCCAGCGGCCGTTCTAGGAAAGCATGGATCTTCCATTGGTCCTGTGTTGCATCTGCCAGCCCCAAATGGCTAGTTAGGACATCTCAATAGCACTAGGCACCTGTATTTAGACAACTGTTTCCTGTCCTGTCTACATGAGTCATCGTTTTCCTGTAGCTTGAGAGTTTGGCACAAAGGAGTCCAGGGCATTTTAGAGTTCTCAGTGTAGCTGTGGGGCTGTGACTGTCGTGCAGTAGAGCTGCATCACATAACATGATCTTTCCCCATAGTTCCCACAAGTAGTTTTTGAATAACTTTCTTCATATCTTCCATTAAATTCATCAGAGTTAGCTGTAGATGTGCAATGCCAGATCAGTGAGGACATGTTTGCTCTGCTTAGTCTATGTGCTCATTCAAGAGCAACAGGAGAAATTATTCAGCTGTTCAGCTTTAACAATATTTTGGGATTATGTAAGAAAGAACTTGGATAAATGGTGCGAGTCCTATTCAAGTGTAGAAAATCATGAGAGTGATAGAAATTCAGAAGAGAGGATCAGGTCATGCTGACAAATCTGATGTTTTCCTCCTTTTGCCTGATCCGGCTAGTGCAACCTTACAACCACTGGCATCAAGCACAGAATAAAACTGTACAGAATTTTTCTCCTGTTGGCTTTGACAGTGTTTAGTGTCTGGATGGTTGGTGGAGATCCAGAATTTTGTTCATGTAAATAATTTTATGACAAAAAGTATATCAGAAGGAATTTAAAGTGTTTAAATTAAGGGGAGAGGAATGAGATGGGAGTGAGAATTGATCACTCATCAACAAAAACCCCAATGGTGCTTCCTTGAAATACGTGCTAACAAGCACAATCTCATTTCTGATGGAAAGACACAATGTGCCAGACTGAAGAAGTGATATCCTGCTGACGGTAGTTAAGCGTTCTCCAAAAAGAATGAATGAGGAAAAATATTTCTGCAGTTATCTTAGCATTTCACAACAATGAATAAGACTTTGCCTTGATTATAATATCACATATGTGTTTGCATAATTAAAAGTTAGGCATCCATCCCTTATTTAGTTGTTTACACACAAGTATAAATTGTACTTTGAAATTTTTAGCTACAGTGTGAAAATCACTTTGCACAGCTCTTCACATGGTTCAAATGCAGGTTCAGACATATCTAATGCACCATGAAATGGAGAAACTTTAACAAAGTTAAGAATAAAGAATCCAATGAAGTTGGGAAGCAGTCCAGTTCATGTTATAATTCTCAGACTGGTTAGATATACCAGATGGGATTCCACCATATGTTTATGAGAGAAAAGTACTGTGTACTGCTCTAGCATACAGTTATAATAAACTACAGTTATAATAAACCTATTTTTGCTTCAGTTGCTGATACAGCATCTGGAGTCTCCTGTTGTATCCGTATATGATCTCACTGTGACACTTCGGAAATAATGCAGCATGTTTAAGGGCTTAGTACAATTATATTGCAATACAATCAGCATTTATATCTTCATGTTAGAGACCATTCTTGTATTGTTAACATGGCCAAAAAAATCAGTGAAAAGTGGAAATTTCATCCGAATATACTCCTTGCTGAGGGGTAATTAGTGAGGAATCCAAACCACAAAATGAGATCCAGAGGCAAATTTTCAGCTAATTAATTCAAGCAGAGGTTAGTTGAGATTCGAGGTTCCATGTTACAGAGCTGGAGAATAACTTGATCTAACAGAATGAGGGACTAAAAATTCCAGCTTGTTTTGTATCTGTGTCCTGGTGCGTGATACACAGCTCTATTTATCTATTCCGTTTTGAACACATTTTTGAGGAAGACCACAGAACACAAGCTTAAAGTCCGAGACAGCTAGAAAATTTACATGTGAACTTGGTATCAAAATTTAAGACAGCTAAGTATACAACACATTCTTTATGTATTGCACAGTATATACTTGCAGTATTACAGTATATAGTCCTATGATGTGTGCACTATTATGATGACAAAACTCTTTAATCATTCACATATGGCATTAGTTTGTAAAAAGGTGTGTTCTGTTGACAGTGGTGAGTGCAGTCTATCAGCAAAATTATGCATGGAAGACATAAAAGAACAGTACTCTAGATATAGGGATTTAGAGCAAATAAAGACCTCATTGGAAAGCAGTGGGCAGTTAAAAATATCATGCTAAATTTCAGTGGTACTGAGGAGGGTTTGTGCATTCAGGGACTGAATGTTCTGAATTTACAGTAGGTCTACATCGATAAAAAGACTTTCAGGTCTGGTGAATTTACTTTTACTGCAAAAAAAATTCCTTGATGTCATTGCTGATATAAAACTCCCTTAGAGTAAGCAATTTGATAAAGGAGGGATGGGAGAATGGTTGCCCTGTGATGAGTCTGTGCTCCTGTCTTATTCCTGTGGTTTTGCTACTGCCACAGTAAGAGGGAGACCCTGAGGCACTTCTGTGCTGCTCTGAAGACTGCTGTGTATATCTACATGTGTGTGTGATGTCTGTCAGAAGGGCGATGGGCAATTACTGATGCTTCCTGCAGAATTGCTCCAGTGTCCCTTACAAAACACTCCTGTGCATCTGTTCTGGCCAGTTCAATTGTTATTTTGAATCTGATAGATTACTGATAGTCTAAATGTAGATAAGTATTATCTAAACTGATATAAGATCAACATTTTCTTATTTTGTCAATGTAGTATACTGAAATACTTATGAAAGTCTTTTCAAGATGAAATACAAAGGTACAATTTCAATTTTTTGTTGTTGCTGAAAAGTATAATTGCATACAGAATGTCTGCAGTGTGTTATTGGACATTATTAAACTGGGATAAAGGTGTTGTATGTGTCAGGGAGCAAGAACCCAAATGTTGACTTGAGAAGGAGTCTGAAAGAAGTTAATAAGAGAAATATGCAAAAATTTGGAAAATCTGATAGTAAATCGGCCTCACCAATAAACCAGCACAGACAAGGGGAGAACCAGCTAACCCTTATAACTACCAGGTTCTGTCAAATTCTATAGCTCATTATCAACTCCTTGAGCAGTTTAGTTCCCTATATCGCTCATTTTATTATCCAGCTAAAATATGCTCCATTTCCAAAGGTGATGTTCCACATTAAAATTTAGATATAAAAATATACTAAACATTGATGCTTCAATTAAAGGTGATCTTACCTTAATGAAAAATCCCTTTAAAAATATAAATTCCCTAGAGTGTTTTCACAAGATATATTATATATTTTTGGTGTTTTTCCCACATTTTAACAGGTTTTGCTTAGAGCTTTTTAACAGTTCTGGCCAGAAGAAATTATCCAGTGCATAATGTCTAAATGTTATCACTATTGCTACTATCTGCGAAAGATAGATAATGTTGAGAAAGAAAGGAAGGAAGGAAGGAAGGAAGGAAGGAAGGAAGGAAGGAAGAAAAAGGCGGGCTTCCACATTCATTAGCAGATGCACTGATCTTGATAATTTTATATCTCTTAATAAACTGGGTGCTCATGAAGACAAAGTCTATTTATATTCATTTATGATCTATAACAGGAATTTTTTTGAGTTCTCTCCTTATATTGCCTATGAAGAATATGGGTCTAGAATGGGTTAGAATAGCTTTAAAAGGACCACACGTGGGCTGCAGAACCTTTCTAGGAGCCCATAGGTGTCTCTGTGGGACAATCCATATGGCTGAGTTCTGTGGTGCAGCAGGCATAAAACAGCATCCCTGCCTTCAAAACAGACAGAACTATTGAGACGAAATGACAGAGATGGAAATACTGCTGGAAAAAAACAGTGGGAAATAATGTGGCTAGAGGCAGAATTAACTCTAACTGTACACTTTACTGTCTTTGCAAAGGTCTTTTTCCTCCAGTTTCATTTTACTTTGGTTCTTTTGAAAATTTCCAATATTGGGGCATGTAAATGCTACCCTAAAAGTACTCCCTTAATTTCAAGAAGACAAATAATCCATGATTATATATGTATTTAAGTATAGGAGGTAAATTCTCAGGAACAGAGCTTCTCTTCTAAGCCTATTCTATGATAGGTGGAATATCAGTGAAAATAAGATTAAGTTTTTGCACAGTAAATTTTATGGGAATTGAATTTAAATTAACTCCTTGTTGCTAAAAGAAAACATCATGCATTTGTCGTAATCTTATTGTTCAGAAGTCTGTTCTACAGTGCTGCTCTGCTCTACGTCTGTGAGATTTCAATCTGAGCTCTGAGTACGTACTCTGAACAGCACTGCGCTGAGACAGCGACACTGCTAGGGGTTTCACTGACAGCTCTTCAGTCATGATTGCAGTATATTTTAAATCTCATTTTTCATGGATTTCACAGAGGGATTTGCATGCATATAACGTGAAAGGAACCCAGGCAATATTAGGGACAATGGCAGCGTAAGCTTCTGCTTCCTGAAATTCTCCACAGAGAAGCCACAGAAACTGCCTCTGGGTGTTCTTGGTTCTGTTTCACCACTTTGCCATCTGGGGAAACATAAGAGAATCAATACATCAGATTCTGGAGGTTATGCTTTAGAGGTTATTCTTTTTAACAAATGAATTGTTTCCCTTCTTTTCCTTGTAAATGCAAACAGGGGAAATATATTGTAACTAGTGACAACTGAGGTAACTAAATACTGCAACTTTGCTCGGATGCAGATAAAAAGATTGTAAACCATGCTTGACAGTGTCCAGTCACAGCATGAAGGACAAATTTTTCATGGACTTTGCACTAGTGTGATGTATGGTTCTCCTTCCCCCCCTTCCCCCCCAATAAATTACCTTCATCCAAGATAAATGTAAATATAAGAGCAAGCAGTAACATATCTATTACTTGATAATTTAATTCTCCTTCACTATGTCCTTGAAACGTCTCATAAAGTATTGCAATCTTTTAGAGTGACTTAATGCATAAAGTATCAAAGTACTGAGAGAGCCCAATAGTTTTGCAAAATTAGGCAGGCATTGATTTTAAATTGTTTTTTTTTTTTATATTCTTCTTATTAACATCTTTCTTTGTATACAAAAGGAAATTGATGAAATACAGATGTCTTTGTTCTTTAAAAGTATAATGCCGATTGAGATGTTTATTATTAAATAGTTGGCATTATTCCATTTTGTAAATTTTAAGATTACAGAGCTATTACATTGTGCCAATAAAATTAAGGATGCATGTACTGATTCATTTTCAGTTCAGGATGAACAAAAATGGTTTTAACTTTCTGACCCTGTAAGAATATGCTACCCAAAGGCCTTCATCTGTAGAAATGACTAAATAAAAATGTCTGAACATAATTTTTTTTTTGTCTGAGTGAATGTATAATGCTGAATACTTCCTACTAGCATCATTTGCATCATACCTAATGGTCTTTGTTACAGAGGCAAAATCTTTTTGATTTTAAGAAGTCTGAATATGAAGAAGGTCTGCCCTATGTGATATAATATTCATGGACAACATTTAGTCATAACTTCCTAAAACATTTAGAGCCCAGAAAGGCAAGAATCTTGTAATTCTGGCTGTGCCTTTTGAACAAAGAAACAATGCCCCCCAAATGTGATAGTCTGTTCTTCCTTCTCCTAAAAGGAAAAGGTACTGAAACCTTCATCTTTCAGTTGCAGGGATTTACTTACAGGGATGAATTCCTGTTCCTGTTTGCCTGCTCTCTGTCTCATCCAATGATCCTTGCATATCTGATTGCCTAATTGTCTAACTTAATCAGAGCAGCTGAGACTACCCCTTTTTAATACACTATCTATGTCAGCGACTTCTTGCTTCTGTGAAGTTATGGGACCTCTTGTCAGTACCATTAATTGGGAGATGACAGGTCATCTTTTTGGTCAAGTACTAATCCAATATAAAAATCATGAGTTTCACCACTGCATTCTTAGAGAGTGGTGCTTAACTTCAGATACCAAAGAAATTGCAGTGCTAACAACAGAAAGTTTGTTATTTGGAAAAGTGCAGGGCATTACAACTACATGCTCTCGTTCAAGGCCTGGCTCTTGCTGAATTGAGGTCTGTGTCTCTGATAGGTGGCATGGATGTGGCTTATGATTTTTATGATTCATAATAGGGCAGATGAAGTTATAATATGTATGAGGGAAGAAGACAACAGCTGCAACACTTGGTCGCCATAGCCACATTACAACTGAGAGCAAGACTATTGAACCAGTTGTTACTAACTGGGAGTAAAAGAAAGCTATCCCTGGCCCTTTTATTTCCCTGGTAAATTTGCATTTGGATATCATAGCACTTCCATTTGTTTTTCATTTTGTCATTGCCACTATTATTGTAATTGCCATGAACAAATGAAGAGGCATTTGAAGCATATTTGCCCTCAAATCTGCTTGCAGGAACAAGGTGCTCTATGAATGGAATATGCATTCTTAATCACAATTGGTAATCACCTTTTGCACATTAGGCTAGATCTTATCTGATATAAACAGGCACAGTTCCACAGATGCAGTGTGTCCCATTTAAGACACCGGTCCATAATTTTCATAGGGTTGTTTTACCAGCAGTATATGTTGCCTTCTTTTAGGCAATGTACCTGAGCTGTAACCATCAACATATGTGTTGTGCCGATATGGAAAGTTCTGGTGAAGATAAAAGCCCATTAACCAATGATTTTAGGAATAGGCAGTTCTGTTCAATGTTGGCTGAAAGCCGAGGATTCCGGATGATAAAATTAGGAGCTCTGTTTTCTCTTTCTAATAGCCGATTATCATTCAGCCTTAGGCATAACACTAAGAGGCTTCCAAATTTTTCATCAAATTAAATTTTTTTTCAATTGTATTGATTTTAATGGTCCTAGACAAAAGATTAATTTGGTCCAAGCTCAATGTCTCGAACAGAGAGAAGTCTATAACTTGAGAACAAAAGAGAATAAATGTACACTGCATGTATCTGCTTGTACTTCTTATCTACACTTTCTCCATATGGAGGATTAATGGAGAGTCCAGTAGAATCAGAGGACTATTCCCCACCTGGATCATCAAAGGTAAGCATAACTGATAGTTTTGGCTCAGTTTTCAGTATATTCTTCTGTCTTGCCAAGACCGAATGTAAGCCAGATTTTTTTCAATTTGAGGTTGTGGGAAAATTTTGAATGAATATTATCTAGCTGTCAGCAGGATTAACGATGCAAACATCCAAAATGGCATCATTTTCTGTGATATGTTTAAGATGATTGTGAGAAGAGCCTTTTGACTACTCTTAGGAGAAGCAACTTTGATTATTTTGTTATCACAATATATGTGCATGTTTTCACTCCCATTGTTTGGAATGTGGCTTCCATGGTATATTTAATATCTCTGAGAACTAAATCCACTGAAGTAAAAGTTGTACCTATTAGATACTGTGGAACAGCTTCTGCTTCATATAGGTAGTTATAAATAAGGGCACCCTGCCTTGAGTTAAAAAATTTTGACCTCGTAGAGCAGTATCCTCGCCCATGGAGAAAAAAAATTATAATAGCAGTAGGTATTGCTAAGGTTCAGGTGAGATGCAGAAGTCTTTTCCTAAACCATATCAGAATATGATTTATTTTAACCATGTAAATTTATTATCCAGTGGGCATTACTGCATTAGACCCATAGAAAACAGAGATCTGAATTCATCCCTGTTCCTCTCTGGTCTTCAGATAGTGCTCTGTAACCAACCATTCTGAAGAGAATGATAGCATTACAATACATGTTTTTTACAGCTTAAATTATTTATAACCTACAGTAATAAATTTTGACCAGCTTCTTTCATATTCTTCTTGATATTACTTACTGCGAACCTTTTTAATTCAGTGATGACAGTTATATGCCAATTTCCACTATAGAGTGCAAATATGACTCTGACAATGAAAATTTGACTTGCAAAATTATATTTGACCTTTTTCTCAAAGCATGCAGGTCCGTGATGATATGCTCATTTTGAAGATGTATAAGTTTATACCATATAAAAACTTCTTCCCTATTTGGCTATTAAAGCTATATTTTCTTTTACATCATCAGTAAGATATATATTGACTATGTGACAAGTTTAAGTATACAATAAAGTCTAAAAAATGAAAGAAACATCTCTGAGACCTCCAAAATATATGTGCAAGAGAACTAGATAGATCTAAAGGACTCAGCAACAGGTTTCCATATCAATAACTTAGTCTTCAGATTTTAATAGCTTTAGTGATCTAGGGAAATAGAATGTATATCCAGCAAAGTGCAAGTTTATAGCTCTGTGGATAGAAATTCAGGCTTTCCATTATAAATAAATGGCATTGCATTAAATTGCCCTAGCCCCTTACTGCACAACATTACCTGACACTTGTAAAATATTACTACATTACCTTGCCCTTTGTACCAACAACAGTAGCACATATTGCTGGCAACAATTAATTTGCCCCAGGGAAGACTGGGTTCTTTGTACACATGAAAAGAGGTGGGTTGACTGTGCTTTCCCTATTTATTTCCAGTGCAAGAAATCCTAGCTTCTGTTGCAGAAGTGCTGAAATGCAAATGACTGAGAAGTCACCTTATCCAACCATTTTTGCTCCTTTGAGTTAATCATTCTTGTTGTGTGAATATGTGATAAGATAGATGCTGATTTACAACATGCAGCTTGCATGGAGCATAGCATATTTTACATTTTTAAAAATGAAATATGAAAAATTAGCACTAAAGGCTTGAATTTTTTAAGTAAATAGAGTCTTAAATAATGTCCAAAAGACAGGTGGTCCCTAATTTAGTAAATATTTTACAGAAGCTTATGACATAAAACTTTTCTTTCACTTCACAGTCCTGCACACATTATACAGGTTTACTAGAAATTGTACTGTTTAAAGTGTTTCTCTTTGGCTTTGTATTTTACAACTGTTACAAGGTCCTTCTCACTGCTCCTAAGCAGGACGTTAAGGGAGAAGCCAGGGTGGATTGCACAATGGGTAGGGAAACACGTTACTTTAGATTGGTATTCAATGTCTTGTGCTTTCAGAATTAGAAAATGACACTCAGTAAAATTATAAGGATGAATTTTAAGCACTCAGAGGCACATGCAGATCAGAGTTCATACATCAGTGCTTCTATAAAGTAAAACTAAAGTGGAAAAATAATCTTGGTATTAACATGCAACAAATACTACATTTGGCCTGTTTGATTTACATATTTGTAAATATTTTATACTTGCACTGTATCTTTTTTTTCCCCAAAGCATCTGCTGCTGGCCACTGTCAGAGACAAGACATTGGGCTAGGCACACTCTTCTTAAACTTTTAGAAAGTTTTTTTTTTAATTACCATTTATCCAATATTAGGTATCTATTAGGCCTCTTTGGATCATAACTTTAGTCTGTTTCTCCATTGATGGTCTCATCTCACAAAGGTGCTGCAAAGCATATACATGTATGTATATTGCATATAAGTTTGTAACCTACTGAATAAACACAAAAATCTTATTGCTGCTAGTCAAAGTTAACATAATTTGTCTGGACTGTAAAGTAGCGATACTCATTTTTTTTACTGTTACAATAATTTCAGCTAGCCAGACACTTCATCCTTCAGAATCTCTGATGTTGTTGGACGGTCCTACACTAGAAATGCACCAAATTACAGTAGTATACTGTACAAACAAAAGAAGGTCTTTTTAGTATGGATAAAATTTTATCAGGAAATCTGCACTTTGACCTGAAATTGTTAATTATATCACTTCAAGCAAAATAAGCTCTCCTTGTAAAGTACAGTTTGGTGATATTATTGTGTCTTTGCTAAAAGTTTCTGTCAGATTCACTGTGTCACCCAAGGATCATCCCTCATCCTGCTTCAGATCAGTATTGATGATGGTTGTGAAAAATAAAACAAAAAACTGCAACTCTAAAATTTCAGTATAATTGATGCAATATTCCAAAAGGTCTGAAACAATATGTGTGATTTGCCTGCTATTCTCTCAGTATGTTTTTGGCTCAGTCATCTAATGATGATGTACATGGTTTCATCCCCAGTAACGCAACTGCCAAAAAAGAAGGATGATTATATTATGAAGAGGAACATTTAAACCGTTACCGCAGTCATAGCAAGAAGATCAGGATAACACTGGCATAATTGTGCTGACCTGAAGCCACATATTTTGGGGACCCCTAACAATCTTCTCATGGCAATAGGGAGGTTGGCATGGATTGATTTTCTTACTTTTCATTCAGGTTTGCAACCTGTGCTGACCTCAGTGTTGTTACAGTTGTACTCACCCTGATATCTGAGCTAGTCTACCAGCTGAGCTGTTTCTACACTAGCCTGCAATGTCTCTGGATGTTTGGGAATGCCACTTCCATTTCCTAACATCTATTGTTCCAAAAGAGCTTTTAATCTTCTTGCTGCAATTAATTTGGTCCTCTTTTTTATAAGATTCTCTCTGTTGTTGTCCTAAACTTCAGAGCAAGCTCTTCATAAACTTGATCAAAACTCTTTGCTTTGTAACTGTATTTTCTTTGATCAGTTTTATTGATCATGACTTCCTTTGTTTAAAAACAATCAGAACTGCCCTCCCAGAATCACTTTTCTCTTTCCTTCTTCTCTTCAGGAGTAATCATCACTATCAGCTTCTTTACTTAGCCACTGAGAAAGCTCACCCCTTGCTGTTAGGAACGGTAAATTGAATTTCATTACAGAATATGAAATATAAAGTCTCAGATAACAAAAACTGGCTGTAATTATATTCACCTACAAAAAAAAAAAAACACACAGAGGGAGACTTTTAAAGCTGTCTGACGGAAAGAAACAAAACAAAGCTCATAACCAAGGAAATCCAGTTATCAATGAAGAACTCCATATGTCTTCTAACTCTAAGTGTCATTAGACACATTATGAAATTCATTAACATGGCAGTCTGCTGTGCTTAGATATTGGTCGAAGCAGGGAAGTTGTCATCATGTTGTTTGTAAGTTTTATATTGGTTTATCTTTCAATTACAAGAAAGTTGTGTGGTGTGGGAGAATATGTGCACAGTGAAGCGTAGCCAGGTCTTGAGTTCTAACCCTGTATTTGCTGCTTACATATGTGTCACAAGTCATTTTTCATGTCACAATTTCCCTGTCTATCAAGTGAGAATTATATATTTTTCTGTGAGTTAATTAGGTGAAAACTATGAGGTACTCTGAAGATGCAGAATGGTAAGCAAATATTAAGACTCAGATCCTCAGAAGTGTTTAAGTACTTAACATCTGCCAAAACAAATAGAATTAAGTGCCTAAATAGCTTTTTATGGATCTCGGCATTTGTGTTTGCTGTTTGTAACTTTTTGTTTTCCTTTAATAAATCACTTGTTGCTTGTAGAATGTGTGTGTGGGAGCACAAGTTCACTAAAGAAAATTGCATGGGGGCAGGTATTTTTCAAATGCTGCAGTTTGTTCTAACTTCATTTTCAGTTTTATACAATGCATTCTCTATCTTAAGGCCTTATGTAGGTTTCTGTAAGTAGAAATTATTGAGAGGAAGATCTTTGAAGTCTTTGTTCCCATAGTTGAGTTCTTCTTTTGATGTACACATATAATTCCAGTTATTACTATAGGGAGTACTGTGAGTGTGAAAGGGAAAAAAAAATATTTTCCTCAAAACAGAATGTTTTTCATGTGTTTTTAGTCTAGAAATAATTACCTCTGAGAAAATACTGACTTCCATGTCTGAGTGCTGTGAATAGAAGAGAAGAGATTGTACCTTAGCTGCATAGCGGGTGAGAATATGAGCCAGGGTTAGGCATGCTGAGAAAAATGGCTTGATGAATTCATAACCATTGGGGTCTCTTCTTCAGTCTTCTGCAGACTGGTCAATTTGAAGCATTTCCTTGAGCTTTGTCACTCCACTGCTTTGCAGAGGCTCCACTCTGCTTCCACCTGCACAGCCCCTTATGCCCATTATCCAGTTAAATGTATTAACTGCTGCTATGTAAAGCAAATGCATAAGTAATATATTGCTTTGATCCAGGAAACTAGCCATTGAAGTAAAAATAAACTTCCAAATTCTTTCCAAAGTAAAGGAACAAACAGCACATTGAAGTCATAAATGAAGTATTCGATACTTCTGACATATAGGGCCAGAGGTCAACAACGTTGTGCCAGTCTGTACCAGTAAAGAACTGGGCCCACGCATTTTTATTTTATTTCTTTATTTTCCACTTCCTCTTACTCAGCGTTCGTGTTTTTTGAAAGATCTCTCTCACAGTATGCCCTCTTCTGTTTTAGGAAGAGCTTGTATCAGGCAAGTCAGTAGTGACCTCTGAAATCAAAATTCCTCCCAGAACTGGAACCTTAACATTGCAAATATAACATTGGAATTTAAAAGGAGAACCATGAATGTGGAAAGCCAGGACTAGGTGGTTAGTTATGGTGTACAAAAGAAAGAAAGTAAATAATGTTTATAATGAATAGCAAACAGTTACTAATATGGTATATAAACAATGGTCATACTAGCCTTCACCAGAAGAGCACAGATACATTTTTGGGAGCGCTATTTTCAGGTTTTCAGCAGCACTTTTTTTGGCCCTTTACATTTATTAGATGTGAACACATTTTGCTTTTTTTTCCCACTCAATACAAAAATATACAGATTATTATACCTGTTGTTGCCATCCTTATGATTTTTTTAAACAGAGTTCTTGTAGAAAAAAAGCCTATGATGATTATTTTCTTCCAGATTTCAGGGTGCAGTACTATGCTCCAGGGCAATTAATTATTTAGTCCTTGGATATGGTGTTGCCGTTGAATGCTGACTGAATGTAAGTGGGACTGACTTCAAACATTAATCTGAAAGCAAACTACCAGTTACATTTTATTGAAATGGACATTTTCTCCCCAAATTTCAGGAATATTACAGACACATAAAAATTTGATTCTGCAAGGGTGCAATGTAAGTCTTGTATATAACCAGTGGCTGTTGTGATCACTGGATTTCTTTGTTGGTGCCTTAGTATTACTGATGATAACATGTCTCTATCATTAGTCATTCTAGCTACATGTAGTGCTGAGACAGCACGAGAAATTCAGTCTTATTTGTAGGTTTCCCCAAAAACTGACAACTTCACAAACCTCTTATAGAATTCGATAGGATTTCTAATTATTCTAGGATAAGGTAAAGAGCTGTAAGAAACTATATCAGTACCTCTGACTGATAATTTATTCCCACCATTTTTTGGCAAAGTTTGCAATCTGAGGTTCCTGTTAGATCCAGAGAACTGGGAAATGCAATTGCCAAAATAGCTGCTTACTGTTCTTTCAGAAGGAAGGTCATGATCTCTTCTTTCAGATAAGAAATTTGCTACGCTTATCTTTACCTTTGTCATCTCAAGGTTAGGTAGCTGCAATACAGCTACAACTTCAGAATATATCCACTTGACATAGCTGATTTAGTTGATTTACAGATACGGTTTAAGCTACTAGTTTTAAACTAGGAAATCTGAAATAAACTGGTCCTAGATATCAGGTAAGCTGTTTCTTTCATGATAATAAGTTATAATCCAATATATTAAGGATAATAAGTAGGATCTAAGTGCATCCCAGTTTAGTTATATGTGCCCACACTACACAAGTCCTGACTTTCTTTTGGGAAAACATCAAAAGAACTCCAAGAAGAAAACATACCAATCATGGTAAACTCTGGCCAGATACCTGATCTATATTTTCAAAGGGGGAGGACCCTAGAAGATGTGATGAAGTATTCCTGTTCTGTGGTTTAGATATAACCATTTTTTAGCGGTTGCAATAATTTTCAACAATGAAAAAGTAGGAGACTAAAAATAATGGAAAGAATAAAATAATGCAAAATAATGGAAAATTAGAAGTAAAACAATTTTGACAGTCAAACCAACCTGAAATATTCTCCATGCTTTGCTTTGCTAGAGAACAGATTGATTTACCTGTAGACCATGATGCTGAACTTGAGCAGTGTTCTGGGTGACATGATTGGTAGTGGCATCTTTATGTTATTTAAAATGTTTCTTAACATGCCAGAACTTCCAGAAAACTTATAAAGTTATCTGTGAATTTAGAGCTTTTTTGTTAACTTGAACAAAGAATTAGGTATATAAAGCTAAATAAACAAGTTTATGCTACAGGTAACAAATGCTTCAACTGTTCTTGTAGCTTTCATGAAGTTCTGTGAGAATTCACAGTATATAACTTAAGACAGATTTTTAAGCCAGAAGAAATCTCTGTAGTTACCTTGTCTGATGCATGTGTAAAGCTATCCAAACAAGGTGATTGAATAAATTCCTACATTGTGCCTACAACTGAGGTAGATCATATCTTTAAAAAATAAAAAAATATATATATAGTACAGCGTGATTTTTAAATTCACCACATCTGTATGTGTGTATACTGAAGATTTAATAGAATTTATACTTATTAGTATTAATAACAATTTTATTCATTATAGAAAAAAAATGAATGACTTCTTAAAAGCTTTTCCTACAAGTTTAAGGTAATGCCATGATTGGAGGTTAAGTTCTGCAATAGTAGTAATAACAGCAATAGCAATAGTAGCTATAATAATTACCTTGCATCTAGAAGAGATTATAGCCTGATGTCTCACAAGTCACAAAAAATAAATATACAATAGAAAAGAAAGGGAATGGAAAGACAGACATTAAGAAGGATCATGTAGTTACTACTACCGTTGGACTACTGTTTTTTTATTATTCCAATCAGTTAAAATAAACAAACAATGAGTCTACCAGTGAACTATCTAGTTATGTGTCAACTATCTAGTTATGTGTTGGCAGCATACTTGAAAACATCATTATAAAAATGAGCATGCTGAAGTCTTGAAGGTAAACAGATTCTGCCAAAAAAAAACCCAAAAAACAAAACAAAACAAAACAAAAAAAAACAAAAAAAACATGCATTGCCTCCAAGCTTACAGTCCTTCATTGTTCCTTAAACATTCATATTTGGGATTAAAATCTTGTAAAGCTCTTGAAAATAGGGTTGAGGCTTATAAATAATGAAAACTTAAAAAGTACGCGTTCAATGCTTTTAGTTGTTGTGTCGTTGGTTTTAATGGAAACTGATCCCACTATCTAGCTGTCAAATCTTTATAATTGTTAGGTGGAAAAGAATCTGTTAAAAGACTTCGGCTTAAGACAGCACAAAGCTGCCAGGGAAATTCACGAATACAAGGGAAGCCTCTTGATCCATATGATGCATTCAATGAGGCTGAGGGTCTCATGGGGGGTCTTAAGGTCCTTGTTCTTAGCTTTGTGCCTCTCATGCCTGTTGGACTCACAGCACGTGTTTCGGAAGCTCTTTGGAATCATGGGGAACTTGGCATCATGGAACAAGATCCTTCATAAAATATCAGTGGAGGCTCATTTGATTCCAGGCTGTAAGGCTGATAATATCTAAGGTTTTCTGATATCACATGTATTTTAGATAGGGAATGAAGAATAACAGCTTGCAAGGTGCTCTCATGATAACTATTTTGTGTTTTTGTTTGCATTCAAAAATGAATGACTCAGAAAATAATAAATAAGCAACGCTCTGAAACATAAGTCTTATTTTGCTCCATAAGAAACCCTTGATTTTTTTTCTGTGAAATGTAAAGCAATGATTCTTAAAGGCTGTTGCATGTTCTAATTTTTACATAAATGTCTTTTAATTCAGAACTATCCCCTTCTCTTTGTATATGTTCAAATACATTGCATTGCAGTGTTGTGCGGATTTGCTATTTAATGTTGGTAAACCTCTGTAAAAGTTAACATTATTATTTAAACACAAATTCTTATTTTGGTCTGGAAAGTGTAATGATTATTAAAAACAGGAGGATCTAGTTCAGATAAGAGGGCAGAGAAGGAGTCAGGCACAATTATTTGCATAATCAAGTACAATTTATTATTTTTGTATCTATTTGTCTCACTGAACAGTTGAGACAACATAGCAACCGTTTACAGATATCTGACTTAGGCACAGAAGCGTACTGAAGGATCAACCATTGTAAAAACTGCTGGTAAGGAGCTGCTGCAGAGTGTAATGGAACTGTTGTTGCAGCCTCAAAGTCATGCATTCTGTGAACAAAAACAAGGCAAATAAGATATAATTTGCAAAACAATTTTCTCTCTCTTAAAGGTGTTTTCAGGTTTGCTCTGCTGGCAAAATCCAGTCCTTGGTGTATCACAAAATATATCTAGGATGACTCCAATATGTACGTGTGCAATATTGTGTATGTTTCCTACTGAAGCAGTTCCAGAGGGGCTTGGCACAAAATGTTCTCACAGAGCGTCTCCAAGTCACAGAGTGACTGTGTAATCAATAGTTGCTCTTCAATTTGTGTCTGTCTTAAGGCTAGAAAGGGGGGTCTTTGGTTTCAGATCTGTATTCTTTACTCCAAGACAGTCTGTCAGAGTTGCAGTGAAATGAAACTTCAAAGCATTTTAAAACACAGACCTTGCAGCCTCATTAGATGTTGTCTCATCCCCAGTATTCTCCATTTCAAAGTCATTTCCTCTGAATCAGGAGTTCTCCCCAGAACGTAGCAGTTTCTCCTAAAGAACATTGACCCAGGGAGCATTTTGAGAGTATCATGATTGATTTCTTTTTGTTTATGGTACATCTTAATTGTCAGTGTCTCTTTCCACAAAAGATTATCTGTTCTCATTTAGAAATTATTCGTTAGAGCTCTTTTGATTTTTTTTTAAATTGACCAACAAGAACATCTGTACAAAAAACCCCTTGTGTTGTGGTTTATGCTTAGCATCCCACAATATTGGTAAACGGAAATGTTGGCTTTATTTCTTTTTAATAATCTTTTGAGCTTTTTCACAGTAAATAGAGTCAAAATTTTATGAAGATGGCTTCTTTTCTTTGACCAAAAAGGAAATGTTTGTCTTATTATCTACAACTGTCTTAATTTGTGCAATGCAGTCTGTTCATAAACAGCTTTCTCTCTTGCTAACGAAATAGACAAACACTTAAAATTTTAATGTAGCCTGGGAGTTGGTTTATACTTGTACTAATGTCTGGGAAGGATAATGTCTTTGTACAGAAATTAGCATTATGAAACTAAAAATCATATGCGATTGTTCAACAGTCTCTTATGTCCTCTTAACTATTTGGGCACAATAAATCTGCATTTGATAAGCAGGTAGGACACAGTAACTAATTTTTTTTTTTTTTTAAGGAAGAGGAAACAGGAGATTACTAAAGATTAAACAGCTTTAAGTACAACCCCAGAACAAATATCAAAGCAATATTACTAGGAGAGGTCTCTTGTTCCTACTCTGCTGTGTTTTGAGTCTCTTCTGTAGACCAATTTATATCTTCTCAGGCGCTGAGAGGGCACAATACTTAAATGCCGATTACTAATAAGAGAAGGCAGTCACAATAAATCAGATTGCATAGATGCAGATATATAGGAAATAGAATTGTGTGAAGCATGCTGAGACACCGTGCTGAATAACTGAGGCTGTACAGTTTACAAATCTATCTGAATTCTGTGGAAGATCCTGATCCCTCATGAAACCCAAACTTGTTACAGCAGTTTAACTCATCAAACTGTAGTTATACAGGGGAGGAGAAGAGGCAGAGAAGGGAGACTGCAGTACAGTCTTCAATTCTTTATTTTTAGGTGGGTTGCATGGACATAATGGAATTCCATTGCATACACTTCTGTTTTGAACTTCCCTGCTGAGACTACTTTGAAATGCGTAGCAGTTCTTATTTTTCACAGAGCTTTCCAATGGAATCCTTAAGAACAAGTCCTGCTTCAAAATGTGTAGTATGATGGGGCAACATGCTATTGCTGAATACTTCAAAGTAGTTTGCACAAGGTTAAATTAATTTATGTTTCTGTCCTTGGTTCTAAATTACTTCCCCTCACTTTGAGTTTGGGTTTCTCAGTGGTAAGAAATCTCCGAACACAGGAGTCTGCAATGCATTAGTGTAAAACAGAAAATATAGTCAGACCGTTACAGTATTAAGCTGCTGAGTGCTTGACTTATCAGTAGAAATTTTGACAAGAAGCACAGGGAAAGCATAGATAGTAAATCTGAGTGACCAATTATAAAGAAAGTGCAGACTGAGAGCTTTGTAAATGTAAGTAAATTACACAGATAGGACTTCTAACTTTGTTACCTCCCCAGATGCCATGCCCCTAATATTATTTTAAATGATATTATTTTCAGTATGATAATTTGAATATAAAGCATGAAATCTATTTTAATGGATTACCTGTATGCACCCAAAGATTAATATAAACAGTTTCTAATCCATTGGTTTTTTGATGTATATTTTCCTCTTAGCTTAGCCAATGATATCAGCAGGCTGACAACATTTATCAGCAACAAATCACGTTGTTTAGAGGTGTGGATCTTTCTAGGAAAGGGATTTTGCTGGCTCATTGATGCTAATTTCTCTGTTAACCTCTTTGTAAATGAGTGAGTTGGGGCTGCTTCCTTGACAAGAGATTTCAGGCATGCAGAAAGCAGTCCTGAATCAGACATGATTAGCTTCTGATCATGGTGATTTTACATTATATACAACTTCATAAGGAATTTGTGGAAGATATTGGAATAATTAATAAATCTGAAGAAGCTGTGAATTGGAAATATGCCATGAGTAGAAAAATGACTATGTGTATCAAATTAAATATTTGCTATGATTTATCTGTACAGGTTAAGTCTGCATATTAGCATGGCTTTTTGTTTCATGAAAGTAGTTCTACTGACTTACAATTACTGATGAGATTCAATATAAATAAATGCACATTCAGACATCACCAAGTTTTATGGATATGAATTGTATCTATAGATTTGTGTGCCTGCTAAAGACTTCAGGAAGTTTAAGTTCAAAAATTTTCTTCCCCAGAATAATTTTAAAAAAACAAAACAAAACAAAACAGTAGTTTCTTGTGGCCCGAGTGGTTAGCCAACTCTGAATCATTGCCAGATTTCTGTTAGTGGGAAAAACTGAGCTGAGCATTTCTTTGTCTCACCTTCTTTATGAAAGAACAGGATTGAACCAAAGTTGTTTTTTTTTTCCCTTGAACACAGCAAGGACAAATAGCAAACAGTTTCCTTCCAAATAATTTCTATGCTTACTTTTCCAGCAAATATTGTGCCCCCAAGGAGCTTTATCACAGTTTCCTTTTTCAGTACCACGCTCATGATTGTTTCTCATGGCTTTCTTGTCGCTTTCTACTTTTAATACCCACAGATATAATCAGTCATGGCTGTATGACTTACATTTACAATCAGTTTGCAGAGAAAACCCTCATGCTCAGCTTCAGCTTAACTACAAGGCAGTGTAGTATGGCATCTTCTACAGGTCTCCCGAAACTTATGTATGGTCTCCAGATAACTAATGTATTCCATAAGTTATTACAATTGCTTCTTGCATGCAAAGTGAATAAAAAGTTGCCATAACTTCTATTAACTATAACAAGGATTAATTGGTTAATACCAAAGATATACCAGACATGCCAAAGATATACCAGAAGGCAGTTACCCACCACGACAAGTCGGCCCATTGTTCTGATGGAGTTTAAAACTTAATTTAGTTAATAACTTAGAATGGATAAACAGAAGGTTTTATTTAAATGTTACAGGATCTTATTTATTTTTTCAGTGTTCTGCTATCAAAACATTTTTTTCTGTCAGCATTGTTGGGTGACCAAAAGCACTTTGAAAATTTTCCTACTCCTAATTTCTTTTCAAGCAATAAGGAGGAATATTTTCAAAAAGCTTCTAGAAAACTGTCAGTTCCTGTGTGATCTATATGTATCCCATCATTGAATGAACTACATTCTCAAGCTCAGAAGTTGTGTTCCATCTGTCTCACACTTCTTAGACTGTTTTCATGGTTAACTTTTGCAGTCAGTGCTGAGCCCAGCTGTAACAGTCACAATTTATTCAGCTTGGTAGGGTTTCAGACAGCTCTCATGGTTTATCTACGACAAGACTCTGATCTCCCTTTTTAGTTAAGAATTAAGCCGGTTTTCTGTTTTGGAATCATATATTTTTTCCTGAAAACAACACTAAATTTCCCTAAATTTCTCATTAAATTTTCTCTACACTGAAGTATTTTTAGTTTTGGTATAAGTACTTCTATATAATCTTAGGGGTCAGAAAGGCTTTATTTCTTTTCTGAGTTGATAAAATTAGTTGGTTCACACCTAAAACCTCAGAAGTGTAGTGTTATTTATTGCTGTTCTATAGATCATCAGTAGAGAATGTTGGTGCTAGTATTTTTTGGCACTGCCCTACAAAGGCACTTGGCTGAAGCCATATTTCAGCTAAATATTTTTACTTTCTCTTTGGTCTGTAGCTGTTCTGGGTAGTATAGGTTTGTTGTGCTTTAGAAATCCACCAAATTTCTGAAGTACTTTGACTCTAAGTTCCTCCTTGATTATCATGCAGCCCATAATTGGTGAAGAATTCATCCATTAAACCTCTGTTATTTCCATGACTTTCTTATTCAGTAAATTTCAGGCCATTTTGTGAAACAACAAATTTGATTACAACAAATGTTAATTGCTATTTTCTCAGGCAAAAGTTGAAACACTTTCAACTTTAATAAGCTCTACTAGTTACATAAAATGCTGATGAATTCTTATTTGGGTAAAACTTTCTGTGTATATATATATATTTTTTTTTTTTCCCAGCATTTCATTGTATAGAAATTTTCTCTGTGCTTCTCTGAGGTTTTAGAAGTTTATAATGGTCCAGCTTATTGAAAAATGGTATCAGCTGAGAATTTCCTTTCATTCTGATATAGGTAGACATTGGTACTCACCAAGTTTTTTTTTTTTTTCCCCATCTCCTATATGGTAGTTTATCTTTAAATTCTAACTTTTTTCCTTTGGGACCAAAATGTTTTTGTGGTGATTCCGTAAGATGCCACAGTGCATGGATCTTGTGATTGCACTGTATTCTAAATAAAAGATCTCATCACTGGGAAGCTTCTATTATCTCTAGTCTGTTATTGCAAATCCATGTCCAATTATGCACTGGATGAACCAGGATGAGTTCCCACTAGGAGAAGAACAAAGACGATAGTCTTTGATGATGCCTACTAATTTCCTTAGGTATCTCAGTCCATTGCCTTCAGTTTAGTGCATTGGCTGCAAATTAAAGGAAATGCTTTACATTTCCAAGTCTGCTGGATGATTACAGAACAACAACTTGACCGGTTTTCTTGAACTTCTTGGCATGTTGACCCTCAATATTCTTGAATGAAAAAGCTACTGTAGGTCTTGAGCAAAGTTTTCTCCTATAAAGATGGTGGTAGAAACACTGAATAGATCTAAATTTTTTGGAAGCTCAGGGAAGAAAAATCCATCAAGGATACTTAAACACAGATTGTGGGTATCATCCTTGGAGGTCCATAAGACAGACTGTGGAAAGAGGGAGGCATACCAAGGGAAATATCCTTCTATCCTTGCTATCCTGATGGCTTATTTACCTATGTGTCTTCTATTCACCAGTGTCCCTATTGGTTTTCCCCTTAGGGCTGAGCAAACATTGAGTAGAAGAGGAGGATGAAGGTCCCCAGTTGCCACTACTAATGGCCAGAGTATTTACGGATTCCATGCAGAAACATACAACAGCCCATCTCAACAAAATATTAAATACCTACTCTGTCCCCAAAGGGAGAGTAGACAGAGACCTGCGGTAGTTGAAAAAGAGACCCGAGATACATCAAATAGACCATTTCTAATGGTGCCCACCTCTACTGGCCAGTGCACAAGACAGGGTCAAGAAAGGTCTTCGGTCTGGCCCAGTATGACTGTTCTAGCCAGAATCTACCTACCCCCATAGGTGATGAAATTTGTCTCTGGAGTGTATTCAATTTTACTGTAAGAAGTTGCTCTGGAGTCCTTTGTTAGAATTATATCTATGCCCAGTGGGAAAATAAGTTTGAAAATAGGTCGACTAAGGCAGGAACATTCACAGTCTGAAACAAATAAATTGTACTTCGAATATTGAACTACTTTTTTTTTTTTTCACCCAAACTCCATATTATCTACAATAGGAGAAAAACAATAGGATTCTGCATGTTTTTGGAAGTTCTGCATATCCTCATATCCTCAGCTTTCTTGCTTCTCTGTGATTGGTGCATCCTTGATAAATTACCTCCTTTGGCAATAACTCTTTTTTTTTTTCCTTTTTCCACTACATTTGTGACTTCAAACTTAAGTTTCCCACAGACCATTTGTAAATGCAATGGTTTTTCTTCAGATATTTTACTATCTCCATGGATACTAATTAAATATAAAGGACAGGCTAAAAAAGACAAGCTATACAATACATACATACCCTGTGCTAAAGCCAGTGTATTAGGTAAGGGAAACACAAACAAACCATAAAATTTCCACAGGCTTTGTGTTTCATCAGATTTCGACTTCCATTTGTCTTTGACCCATTTTAATATTCAGTGTGCAAAACTTCATGGTGTCCTTGGTATCATCTACTTGTGGTAATGGATAAGAACCTTTGGTAGTGACTTTAGTTTTCTGTAGTCCTCACAAAATATGTTGTTGCCATCTTTTTCCAACTAGAACTCAAATGCAATTAAGCCTTCCTAATACATTTTGAGAATGTCTTTGCAGTGCGGAATGCAGTGAGGAAGATATCTAACGGCACAATTTTCTTTAGCATCAGTCTTGTTCCAAGGTACAACCTATGCCTTGGCATACGACAAACAATTCTTAAGTCATCATATTCAGATCTCTTTGACTATTCTGTTGCTCCTCATTTAAGTATACAACCCAATGCACTGGAATGACTCAGAAACTGATGATTTTACCTTATTTTTTCACCGTCCTAGTTTTCCTCCACAGCAGCTATCACTGGTGTTGCTGATTCCGGTTTTGCTGCCCTCATTCTGTGTTTAACTATTTCTGTTTATCACAAATATTCAGCAACTGTTGAAAAAATCCATTCTCTCTTCATATCCATTTTACCATTAGTAATTTAAGTTATTCTTAACTTAAGGTGGTCTCAAAGGCTTCCTACATTTTTCCCATCTTGGAAAGGTACTACCTTATCCAGATGTGATTAAGATATCAATCCTGAGGCAGAACAACTTGCTCAATGAAAACCAATGGCTCACAAGCCATTCATTTGACTTAGTCCCCTTTTTTAAAAATAATTGTAGCAGATTGATTTGTAAGATATCTTTTCTAATGCTTATTATTGAAATAATTAGACATAATGAAATCCAGATCAATTATGAACTCATCTACTATCTTTGATATCTAGGATTTTTGCTCTAACTTCAGAGGTTGAATTTCCAAACTTAAGTCTTTCCTTTTCTTTTTTTTATATCTCAGTGACTGCCTGCTCTTCCTTATTCTTGTCTTCCCAAACCCATCAATGTGCTCTTCAAGTAGGTAGTTTGTATTTACTAATATTATAAACCTGTCTGGACAAACAAATTTCAGTTTGAACTAATGACCCCTACTCATGGAAGCTATCATGCTCTTGATTGCTATAGTTGTACTTTCAAGCACAATGATATCTTATTGTGCAAATGTTCTATGGTGAAATAAGTTTCATTTCTCTGCATACTGCTAAATTCATTTTCTGCTGGTATGTACTGGTTAAAGAAGAGTGCACATTACTCATAAAATTTCAAACTGAATGGGGCAGAAGCATGGCTCAGAAAACTCACACAATTATATATAAATCATATACATTTACATTTACTGATTTTTTTTGAATTATTCTTCTAGTTCTGTGCTTGCAGGAAACTGTATCCAATAAAGACTGAGGTCAGCAGAGAAATTCCCATGATTTCAATGGACTTGGATCAATTCCATACAATGCTAACCCTGGAAAGTGCATTGTCTTTACTCTGAGCTTTGACTCTCTTTCTAAAATATGAACAGAATTTTTTTGCTGCATTATTTTTAGTACCTTCTTATCTAGGAGTTAAAGTTTGTTTTTTTCTTTTCTTTTTCCCTTCTCCTGTGTTTCTCAGACATCTTTTTCCTATTCTCCTAAATCTTTTCTCTTCTGCTTTCCAGTTTGGCTTTCTCAGACATTTAAAAGCGCAGTGCTTGAGTTTCTGACAATTATGGTTAGTGTCAGTTCTCTTTTTCTTCTTCTTGTGCTGAACCAGCTTTTAAAAGCCACACCATCTCTCAGCAGGTGACTGCTGACTTATACTGCTAAAAAAGCACGGCTTTCTAAACAGTCAGTCAATGCCAGAGGAGGAAAGCTGCCTTGTGGAGGTTTTAATGACCTAAATTGGATTGGTACAATTGGGTGAGGAAGGCCTGTGCATTACACAGTTGATTAAGAACTGCATAATCTATAATTCTATTGCACTGGAGAGTGCCAAGTGACTCTTCATGTCAGTAACTGAGGACAATAAATTCAGGAACACGGAAATCTACACTTCAAGCTCTTTATCAGTATTGTTACGGCTACTGTATTTTTCACCAAAAGCTGATATGCTTGAGTAAATATCAGGATACAAGAAATGTATATATTAAACCCCAGGAGAGTACCAATTCCTATCTGTCTGTAGTTTCTGACAATAAATCTTTGGCATTTTATTCCCATAATACTAGTTAGGTGTGTTCTAAAGAAGTGGCTCAAATATTGTGACTTTCAAAGGCTCTCAAACAAATCTTCTGGGGAATATCTTCAGATTTCAAAATATATTTTAGATTTTTTTTTTCTGCTGTTATGGAGCCATTTTTAAAAATTGTCCCCTGCATAATATGTATGGGCTACATTATCAGTGCACTTAGGTTGCATTAAGGTTTCTTACTTAGGTTACATTATCAGGGCACTTAGATTTTTCTTTGTTCCTTATTTTGACCATACTGGACTATTGCTTAGATGGGACAGTTCACCTGAAAATCCTATGTGAAAATGGGCATGGCACTAGGTGAGAGAAGTGTGGGGATAGGGATGAGGGCTTTTGGCTGAGTTACAATACATGGCAAACCATAGGCACGCATATATGTGTATACAGGAGTATAAGAGAAAAGAAAGTTTCAATTCCACAGAAGAAAGGATACAAAGAATATTTTTTAACAGAGTCACTGTTTGTTCTTCCTTTGCTCCTAGTTTCAGTCCTTTTCTGCCATGTAGGGCAGATTGTTAAGTTACACTCTAGAAGTACCAAAATCCTTATTTGGCCCTTCTTGTTCAAGCAAAGCTGTCACTGATTTCAATGGCAGGTCTGCCTGATAAAAGAGAATTGAATAGGGCCCTGAAGCAATGGTGTTTTGTCCTTGTCTTTGCTCTTCTGGCCCTTTACCATTACTTTTAAAAAGCTTGAAGCAATAATGGCAGCAGCTGTGATTCAGGTGAACAAGCAAAGAATAAAAAACAATGTCATCAGTTGTTTCAAGTGCTACTATGAGAAAAGTCAGTGTACATCATACTGAAAGAGTTGAAAAGGAAGGATGAATAGAAACATATTCTTCAAGAGTCTGTGAAGTTTTAAATACAGAAAACAAACACAATAAGAATATGTAGGCTTTGTCACTACATATATTTATATTCAACTGAATAAGCTAAGTGCATACATATCCTGCAAGGATATAATCATGGTATTGCTAAATGCATCTTAATATTGGCTTACATTACAAACATGAGGATTTTTTTTAACTGTCACAGTGGAATTACTAGATAAAATGTCAGTTACACTGTTTCATACAAAGATTTGGGACACCGATTGTTAGAACTAAGAGCATAACTCTTCACAACATTAACTGAGAAATTTGATTGAATAAAGGTGCATTAGAATAATGTTGCACTTTTCAAGGTTTGAACACAGAGGTCCACTGCAGTGGGACTGAGTAAATTTAAATATTTATATTGGACACCATCACCCTATAGTCCTTTTGTAGTCAAGTAGAAAAATAACTGCTTTTAGGATGTGATTAATACAATTTAGATCTCTACTTTCAGGTAGAAGTATCACTACATTTATAAAAGGAGGCTATGTTGACTAGCTTAGAAGTGGACCATATACAACCAGACGAATATATTTAAGATATTTATATCTTTATATATAGGTGCAGAATCAGAATTGTACTGGAGATGGTTTGATCTTGGACAGTAGGGCTGACTCTTAAAAAGAATGACTCAAAAACTTATTCCTGCTTCTCTTTTTCCCCCTTCCTCCATCTATTCAAACTCTATCTCAGAAGTTCCTGGTACAGGAGATGCCTAGTGCCATGTCCTACCTTGCAGTGGTCCTCCTCACAGGCTAGCTGATATTCACTGGGCAGAGTTCTGTTCTCACCTTGTACTAGGATTACTCATTCAAAAATGTGCATCAACATCTTCAAAACAAAGCTTTGTCTATTATTTCTCTCAAAAGATACAGAACACAGAGCAAAGGGTTAGATCAACAGCATCCTGTGCATATTCTTCCTTTTCTGGGTCCTTTTTTTTTTTTAATATATAAGCATCCTAAAATTCTTTCTGGTGTGATTATGCTGGGGAGCATCTATACGGAAAGTCTTTCACTCTTTCTTTCTGTCCCAGCATATCTGCTTTAAGACACATTCAGCTCTCACTTGAATTCCTTGTCCAATGCGCTCCTTCAGACTCCAGCCTCTTAGACATTTTTAACCGCATCTTTTTAACCGCATGGATCGATCAAAGGTCTTAATTCTGGGAGATGAGGGAAAGCTACTTTGACAGGATGAAACCAAATAAGAAATATTGTCCTTACTGTTTCCTACTGTTTCCTTACTGTTTCCCCAAGGATGCCACACAACAGTTTTACCTTTCCTTTAAGGATCAAAGAAGCTAGATCAGTCCCTAAATGAGCTAAATGAGCTCTGAATATACAAGCAGGAAGCTATCGTGCAAGTAACCTGAATCTATTTTATGTTCATATAAATTCTACACTCAGATTCCCTGATTTTCTTTAATTTTTGACAGATTTAGCAGAAAGCTGTATTCCAACCCTGTCTTCCCCTTCCAAAGCTTTTTTTGGTGTCTTGGCAATCCCATCAGTTCAAGCCATCATGAGTCAGTTTGTTTCCACATGTATTTTTTCACATAATTCTTTTTCAGCAAACCCATAAAAAGAAAAAATAACTCGCTCACTGCAGCATGGATTCATGTTTCCCAAGTCATATAACCATTCACAATGCTGGTTGCAATTTATAGACTGGTGTGTTGTGGGTAACATTATTTCTACTAGAAGAATGCTTTTATGTAGCACCCAGCAGAATACAGTTAATAATGCATTGCTTAGTATTTTGAATAATTTCAACAAAGGAATAATTTTAACACTATAGACTTACTGGAGATGAATGTTTCCCCTACAGACCTTCTTTATGGCTCTGCTCATAAAATCATTATGTATCTCATTCACTTACCTTTCTAGCTTTCTTCTCATAGTAAATATAAAGCAAAATGAAGTGAATTAAAACGGTGCATTCCTCAATGAGAAATTTGAAGTTGTTCTTTGAAGGCACTCTATAAAAGCTCTTTCAGTGAAAGCTTATTTAGTATGCATAGTTTAACTGGAATTCATTGTAGAGGGTTGTCAAAAGTCTGTGCACTTATGATCTCCTACTTAAGTGCTCTAGATGGATACTAACATCACTTAAGGCTTAAGCCATTTCTTAAAATAATCCTAAAATTTCCTTTTATTCTGTGTATAAAGCTGAATATCATCCTTGCCATACAGCTATGGTTAAATCCACACATCTAGCATGATATCATATAGCACTCGCAAATTTCTAAACTCGGACCTGGAAGAGATAGCTTAATTCACTGAATCTACCACCTTGCTGTGGTATCATAACCTATAATCCTTTTTATAAACACAGAAATCTCTGTGTTAAAATCAGATGGGATTTTTTTCCATTTCTCTTTTCTTCAGTTATTTCTATCAGAAAGCTATTCCAGCAAATGGCTGCCCCAATACTTAGGAATCTTCTTCTAAATTTCCAGCCTGTGTGTGTTTAAGGTCATTTATTCCCACTTGTTTTTGTGTCACTGTTGCATTTTAGCTTAAGTGGCTATTTTACCTCCCTGTGCATATTTAGAACAACTCTAAGATTTTGTTTACTAGGCTAAACAAGCCAAGTTTATCTTCTCTTCTTGTAACACAGACTCTCCATTCTTTTGGTCACCTCATTATCTCTTTCCTCTGCTTGATTCACTTTGAGCTGGTTGACCAGAACTGTACCCAGATGAATATATTTGATGGCAGTAATATTTCCTTAATTCTACTAAAAATGTATTAGCTGATGCATCTCACAATTGCATTTGTCTTTCACAGACAGAAAATGCTGGCAGTTCATAGTCATCTGATGATCAAACTCTCGTCATTCTCTTCCTCCTCAATTTTCAGTTGATAACTCTGCAGACAAAAACTTTTGCTTATTAAGCACAAAGTGCATGACTTTGTATCTGTGCTACACAGATTTCTTTCCATTTCTATTACTGTGATTCTCAAGGTCACCAAGTTTTTTCCATGATATCCCTAACTACTGCCTGATGGTGCTTCCAATATAGTGTCATTGGCAAACTTCATTAATATGTTTCTAATATCTATGCTAAGATCACTAATGAAATCATAAGATTGAACCCCATGCTGATCACTGATCTGCTAATAACCAGTCTGATACTTTCCCTTTTCAATAGTACCCATTGACATCTCATCTTTTACAGTCTGTTCATTCACTTTATAGTTCCTCTACTCAACTCTGTTGTTTTGTTTTGTTTTTTTTTCATATAAAACTAATATTTCCTATTGGGTGCCACATTAAATGCTTAATTGAACCTCAGGTTGATGGTATCTATCACCCTCCATTTTTTTCTAAAAATCATTTTACTGAAGAAAGTCATGAGATTAATCTGTCATAATTCACCTTTCCAAACTTGTGTTGCACTTTCTCCCAGTTTCTGTATACCTCCATGTGTTTATAATCATCTCCTTTAAGAAATACTCTATAGTCTTGGATTTTGAGTCTTACCAAGATCAGACTTACAGGCCTATAATGGCCCAGACCATATATTTCCTGTTTGTAAGAGAAGGTACAAAGTTTTCAGTTTCTTCTTCTTATGATACCATCCTGACATGATGGAATTACAAAGATTAGCTGCTACCAAGCTTGAATTTTCATATTTCTATCACCTCTGACACCTGGATATCTTTTCTCTGCTCCTTTCAGCAATGTCTGTGTTTGCAGGCTTCTTCCTCTTGCTGTTCCTATGATTCTTTCACTTTGCTGACCACACCTTGCTAATTCTGTTCCTTCTTTTCCCAAGCATATCTTTTTTTTTTTTTTTTTCTCCAGCAGAATCAATCTCCCCCTGCCTCTGGAGAAGCCCACATCATCTAGTCACTCCCACTTTAAAAGAAAAGAATATAAAAATTGGTAACAAAGAAACAAGACAGATATGATCCATCTCACTGCAGTACAGATCCTTAATAATTTTATGACATTTGTCTTTAGAAAACTCCAAGCATCCTTAAACAATCAAGTTCTGTTACTGCATCTTCTCGCTGATTTTAAGTATCTTTTTTTTTTCTTTTTAAAAATTTCCCTTTTGAATTTGAACACCTTGGTTTTGGCTTTATTTTAATTCATTCCTGCTTAGCCCAAGTCCATTTTCACTTTTTAGCCCTTCCTTTACATGCTAGCCCCTGATATAGCAACAGTTTTTCTTAGTTCAGTGATTATTTGATGAAGAAATGTATAGGCTATGTCCTCTGAGAATATCTGGGCAATTACTGAAAATATTTGTCAATTTGCAGTTCAATTAAATGTAGGTTTAAATTTCAATGCAACTTATTAAGTTTAACTAGGAAATTAAAGTTCTCCTTTAGCTTTTCCCAGAGTTCTCCAGATTTTCTTCTATTATATACACTATTATATCTTTTGAGTCTGCCTGTTTCTCCTCTCTATTTTTCAGTTTTTTGGGTTTTTTTTCCTACTAATTAATACATTCTCTCCTTTTTCTTGCTGTTTTGGCCATGTGCATATTCCTGGTTTATAAGTGTGCTTCCTATGTCCTTCTGTTAAGTAGGCTTCTGCAAATGCTCAGTTCTCTGTGCAGCCTTATCTTATCTCGCCTCCAGCACATTATTTATATCTCACTTTAACATGAGCATTGCCTTTAATTTTATTTCTAATTCTTTCTCTTAGGTTCTATAGATGACCCTTCACTAATATGTTACTTATATCGGGCACATCCTCCAGGGTCATCCTGCAGTTTCTGCATCCTATCATCTCTCATTCCTCTAGTTTTTCCATTGCTATCATTGTATTTTTTCTTCCTTTTCCTTCTTCTTTCCTATTGAATTGCTTCTGTTTTGTTGTACTGTTCACTATCTCTCAGTAATCAGGAGCTTCTTAGCTCTTAAAATATTTGGGCCAAGGTAGTCCTGCCCATTAATTAGGCTCTCTTGTGATAAGAAGCAGGCACCAGACCTTTAACTGCAAGACTTCTGTCTCACCTGCTGTATAGGCCTACACTAGCTATAAGCCAGATCAGTCTAACAACTCACATACAGATTCAGTCCCCCCAAGATGAGATTACTGCTTACTCAAAATCAGATATTTCCATGTAGATTCCCTTGCTAACATCTATCCGTATTTATGTACGTAGGACACTGCAGTAAAGGTAGCTTAGGGATTTTAATACATATGTCATCACATGTATCCTATGTATCTGAAAAGTTGAAAGGCATGCTATATGTCAAGATTCTTTTCCTAGAATCTATTCTTTTATATCTAACACTATTTTGTGGATCATTTATCAGATGTATTACTGGTACCATGTGAGGAGACATGTTTGTACATAACAAAGCTTATTTGACTACAGATTATTGCTGGATAGCTGTGCCAACAAAACAAAAGAACTCTCACGAGAGTATGAATAAAGTGTTCATATTGACCAAATCCCATAAAATATTCTTAGTGTAGGACAAGTGTATTATAAAGTAACATATTAATATGACACCTGTGTAGAGGTAAAACTACACAAGCTTGAAAGACAGGAAGACTTAATTGTTGGCCAAGTAAATAAAATAAGAAAAAACAGCTAAACCCAGGAAAGCTGTCACATAGTAGTCTGAAAAACATGAGATGTATATGCTACTAGGACATGAAAGTCAAATATGATGAACTCCTGTGATCCACATATAGCTATGCATGTAACTGTACCATGAAGTTGGAGGATGGGAGAAAAAGACATGATAAATTCATGATGGAAGACTATCCTCGAATAGAAAATGCATGATTCTAATTATTTTATATAAGGAAAGCCCTGGCTAATATGTTTGCATGCAAGATGGTGGATGATTGAACTCGTGTTGCCATTTGATTAGTGGCATGCCAATATTTTTATCTACTGCTTGCTTGAAAAAAGAATGAATCATCTGTCAAGCTGTGTGAATATTTTGGAGAGGTGGATACACTTTGGAGGAGCCAAGTACGATCAGCAGATGAACAGCCAATTTTGGAACCATACTGCTAGAGTGAGAGCTGGGAGACCTAAAACAGACAACTATTACAACTCCCCCTGCCTCTGTCATCCAGATCTGAGAACACTAAGACTCTTTGTGGGATGTTCAGCTTCATGTTCGAATGACGAGCTTGCCTTGGGCATGAGTACTGATGTTCAAGATGATGTAAAAGAGTGTCTAAGATATACTGAAGATAAGATTTATGAGAGGTCATAGGAGAAGGTTACTTGGCATTGTAGAACTGCCTGCCATAGCAGAAAATACTGATGTGGCCATTTACAATGAACTATAAATGACTCACTTTTTAAAAAAGCTTTATGGTAAGTACAGATAAATGTGCCAGAAATAGGAAAAAAAATCTGGAAAATATATAACTTTTAGAAAAAGCATACTTTAATAAAAAGACTGTATGAACATCTGTATGTGAATCTCCAGTTTTTTTTTTTTTTAATTTTTGAACGATATAGACAAGATTTGTCTTATTTAACTTTAGTTGTCTAAAAGTTGGGTATTCAAGATTTGGCAAGTCTTGAAATAAAATTAAGTCTATCTACATTTGGGCTAGAAATAGCTAAACCCTTTTTCTTTTTTTTACTCAATGTATGAAAGTTATGTATGAAACACTTATTTTGTAAGAATATCAGTGTACTTTTTAAATAAAACAATACCATTCTCATTAGGTATTCTGGATGAATGAAGCAATTGATTCTATATTATGCAGAAATTCACTGCTATATGTTATTTGTTTTTTCAATCAAAAACAGTTTTTCTTTAGTCCAGTGGGGTTTGGGGGGGGGGGTTGTTTGTTTTTTGTTTGTTTTTTGTTTTGGGGTGGTTTTTTTTGCTTTACGTACTTTCCATTTCTTGGGAAGTTTAAACATTCAGTGTATAAATAAAGGAGGAAATGATTCACATTTGCTTTGGAGGCAGGATTAGTAAAATTATTTAGTGGCTAGCAAAGATCAGAGCAGCCTACAGGCTTTTGTGACTTTTCAGAGCAGATGCCATAGAGCTTTAGCTACTTCCTGAAGCAAGGATTAGGTCAATGTCTTTTTACCATCACTGCTGTTGGGAAAAAAAAAAAAAAGAAAGAAAGAAAGAGAGAGAGAGAGAGAGAGAATTGCATAATGTTCCGATGGTTGCTGACTCACCTTAATATCCTAATTGCCTTACAGGGTGTTGTCTTGTTTCTTCTAACACTGAAAGGTGGTTATTAGGTAAAGAAGCTATTTATAGCTCACACATCCTTTTTAATTTGCTGGCCCTGCCTGGCCCCAACACCACTGCCCTGACCACATTATTTTTTCTTTTGCTACTGAAAACAGCACAAAAAGAATACCTGACATAAATCCCCATGATAACTGCTGTCCTCTCATTTCTCATTTGCAGTTCAGTGCTGCCATTTCAATGAAGATGTTATCTTTATGCCACTGCTTTTATTATAACATTCAGTATCTTACCAAAATGAAAAGTCAGTATATTTTCCCCAGGGGGTATAATTCTGTAGAGTGCTTGTTTGAAGTTCAGATACTTTTTAGGCCCACAACACTGAAAGACTACCATTTGGGAATTAATGATTTACAATATAATTTCATGGACTATGTTTTTTTTTCCTGCATTTTGTACATACAGTTTGTGAGTGATGACACTCACACAGTGAATGAGTGATAAACAAATATTAGTACATTGAAGAAAAACTGAGGCAGAGGGAAATTGCTGTTATTCTAGCTCTTTCTCAGCCCAAAATGCATCCTTTAAAAGCTGTGGGCAACAGTGATGAAATACTCTATTTGAAATACAGGATTCTTTAAAAAGTCATCTTTGCTAATTTTGTTTTTTCTAGCATTGTATTCTTTTACACATTATAACATTACTGAATCAGAATTTCCTATGAATAAGTTTCATGGCTGAGGAATTGGTCTTCAGGGGATGACGGATCTGAAAACTGGATACAAAAACACAAGACTATCTCTGTAGACTGGGAGAAAACAAGCATGCATAATAATGATGGTTCAGAAAGTACTAAAAAACTATCCTGAGCAAATCGTTTGTACACCAGTAAAAGAAACAAAAACCCCATAACCAAACTGTAACTTCTTTTATGACTTTCCCCTTTAAAGTCAGGTATTGAAACACTGATGGGTAAAAACATAAATAACTACATGAATGGTGCTGTGAAACTCCTAAAATACCTGTGCTTAGTGAGAGGAGTTAATGACTAAAAGACAGACTGAAATAGAAGCCAGCTTGCATTTTCCATTTTTAGCTGAATCCTCTATTTTACTGCAACATTAACTCTGGTATTTGATATCTCTCCATTTTAAGCAGCACAGACTACTCTTGTTTTTAATGTTGAATGCAATAGCATGGACTTGAGAGGCCTTATATCTTCAGCTGCTGGTCAGTGTTCCCCAAAGTCCTGTATGTAGTGCATTTTCTTTGGCTGTAGATCTCTTATTTGTTGATTTATTTATTCTTTTTTTTTTATATACATAACACTTCTCAGTTCAGTACCTGACAGTCTTATATTAATTAATTTAATCTTATGACACTTGTTAGATATAGGAAAGTATCACTATACCTAACAAAATAAACCTGAAGCACTTGTGATTTTTACTAATTTTATTTCTGTTCCCTTTCCACCCTTCACTGTGCCAACCACAGCAGAATTCATGTCACCTAACTTTAGCCTTTATAAACTGAGTGTTTAAACTTAGCTCCAAGACAGATGGGAATTCTTTATGGGGACCTTCAGAGTATTTAGATCTCTCCACTATCTATATAGGGAGTCTCCTACTCTAGGCACCTTCACTAGGCATCTAACATTTAGATATAAATTAGGTGGACTGGATTCTCTATAGTCTTGCGAGTTCAGTGCTTCTAATATCATTCAAAATATTTAAAAATGTGAAATAAACAATTCAGAGAGTAGGGAACCCAGAGAGACAATTTGTGTATCTCTGCTGATCAGTGAAGCTGTTCCTGCATTTATAAATTATCATTAGGATGGGAACTGATCTCTACTGTGTAGTTGTTTGAGATTGTTACAGTTTCTGATATAAACAGAATGTTAAAATTCATAATAGTACAATAGTGCAATAATACACTATAACCCATTGCTTATTAAAAGGTTTGTAGAACATGATTGTCTAATCTATTTCTACCCGTACTCAAGAAGGATGTTACTGCTATGCAACAGAGATAGCAGTTTCAGAACACAGATCTTATAAAGACACCTAAAATATTAAAAATAACTATTAAAGTATCGAGTATGAATGGGAAATGAGGACACTGCCGAAGATATCCTCCACTTACTGAGTAAAACAAAACTGCAAAAGAAGTTGTTTAATAATTTAAAAATATTTGTTAGTATTTTCTGACTGTACTAAGACCAGAAAATATCCCAAACATAACATAATTCACATATTAATCTCAAATCTGATTAACAACATCTTATAGATTCCCTCATTAATGTTAGAGAAGGCATTACATAAATAATAATTTCTTTTTTGCTTGCTGATATATTTGGTTAAGTCAGTCTGGTGATATTGATTCTGGGTAGCGGAGCACTTGATATATTCCTTTGCAGTTTTTTACTCATTTCTTCCACTTCTAAAAGTAGTTTAGAAAACTAAGTAACAACTATAGGACTGGACGACTCAGAGGATTAGTAATCAGGTTCAGACCCTTTTCTTGCTTGTCTACTAATCTAAATCTAGTCTGACTTGTGACCAAGGGTTATTGCTAGGTAGCAATACATTGGCATATGATTTTTGTGGTCGCAGCTTATGGCACAGCCCTCACCAATAAAATTGTTACCTAATGCTCTGTTGCTGGTAGTATCAATAAAGTTACCATGGACTGAATGGATATGGATATAGAATTGTTATTTTCCCTCCAATCTCATGGGTGCAATTTAGTCAAAGGACAACGTGGGAACCTTATGCTGCAGCTCCCTGTGGTGTAAATAAAGAGTAATTTTGTTCTAAAGATGCCAGGAAAATGTTTCCATGAGCATGAAAAATCACCTGTTTCAAAGGAGTGAAGAACGATGGTATGGGTGGTAGGAGAGGGCTCTGACAGCAGCAAATAGAACAGTAGTATTACAAAAATTTCAAACTTGAAAGGAATGACATTAACTAGTCAATCTCAAAGAGGTAACTTCCTTTGGGAAGACTCTTGAAAAGGAGAAATGCAGTTAGAAGTCTAGCTGTGTCACTTCTCACTTTTACATTTTTGAAACAGGCTTTTTGGTCCAAAACATCCTCATTAATTTTTATTTTCAGCATGCGTTAAAGCTGCTTTACTCCATTCAGTTAATATGTCTGCTTTTAATTCATTGCCTGACTTTGCAACCTAGACAGTAGCCTACAACGTAGGATTTTGCTGAACATTTTCTGGAGACGTGTGATGTGCATATCCTCTTTGTCTAGGCTGACAGCCATATCCTCTGAGAATTCCAATGAGTTAGTGAGTCTTTACCTCCCTTGTCTCTCCTTAGGCCCTTTTAAAATAATGGCATTATGCTGGCTACTCTCCAGTCCTCTCAGATTTCAGTTGATCTATTTTGAAGAGTAGAAGTATATAAAAATGTCTGCCAAAGCTTCTTCAATTTCTCTCCTTACTCCCTTAACCCTTCTTGGACATACATTGTTTGGTCGTGGCCCTATCAATTTTAAAAGCCATTTCACCTTATAATAACCATACCTGACATACTCTGTACATATCTTAATTCCTAATCATCCATCTCCATAAATCTGATTTCAGGTGTAGTCAGATATCTTCTTTCATCTTTTATAAGGCCATATATAACCATTATTTAACGTGTCCTCACTCCCCTTATACTCTTTCTAGGGGATAGGTTGTGACTTAAAGTTTTCTTTCAGCAATGAGAATAGTTCTACAGCTCAGAACTGGGCTAGAAAATTAGTTTTGATGCAGAATTGCAATAAATTTTCTGTTTCTCTCCTGCTCTGGGGAGGAAGCAGCCTGCAACTGAAGTGTAGCTGTGATAGTTATTAGCTTCTTCATGACAACTAGCTGACCCAGAGACATTGTTCTCTTCAATGCCCTACAGTCCATAGGCTTGTAGTCCCATCAGGGGAAGAAGTGCTTTGTATTTCTTTGCTTCTGTATATGGGCATGTAAGAATCATAAAAATTAGCTCTTGAAAGGGCCTCAGAAAGCTGTGTAGCCCATCCTCCTGTCCCAGGGTAAAATCAGCTATACCAAAGCTTGTTTGTATTATCTATTTTTAATAGCTTTCAGTGATGGAGATGCCATACCTTCCTTGAGAAATCTCTTCAATGCTTATTTAAATCTTAGCTTCACAACTTTGCCTTAATTTTATTCTATAATTCTCAGAAATGAGATTAAAAAATAATGTATGGTAGCTCACATTGCACCAACTGAAAAACCTCCTAACACTTCTGTGTGTTAGACACTGATTATGCCTAACAAAAGTTTAGAGACAGAGCCTGGGGCTGATCCTAAACACTTACGAGATCTATTTGATGTGAGCTGTCCCACTGAAATCAAGACGACATCTGATCATAAATATTTTATACTATCGTCTACCAATGTGTCTTAGCTGCAAGTGTTTTCAGTATTGAGCACTATGCTAATTCTGAGATAGTTTTATGGATACAACACTGATCCTTGCTGGTTCATGTGCAGGAAGGGAAACCAGAGCATCTGAATCTAAAAGAAAAAACTGTTACTATCTGAGTCAAGTTCATAGCTGTATTCACTTAAAAGCCTTGCTAAATTAGGAAATCTCTGTGCCTGTTTTTTCTCCTTGGTCCCTGGACAAAAAATAAAGTTATATTGACAGGGGCTGCTTGAACTTAATGCTAAGTATTAAAAAAAAAAAAAAGAAAAAAGAAAAAACAATATTATGTTCCAGATGCATGAGACACTATCATAAAATAACAGCCCACTGTGAATGAGAAGATTCACAGAATCTTTCACTGAGAACAAGTTTCACTTCATTTATGTCACCAAAACCACAGGCCGAGATGTATACCTGTGCAGTTACGACAGATCAGTTGTCAACTAGTGACTCATTACTCTGCTGTGACTTTTTTGTAGGCTTCTGCCTGGTTTCATTAGGTGCAATGAAGCTTTCCACATTGAAAATGTAAAGCACAGACTTCAAATATGAGTCATGGAGACCCACTTCTCTTATTGTGTATGTCAGTTGTGTTGTGACGATTTTTAAGAGTGTTTTTAGATCATTTTAAAAGCAGAAAATTTGGCCTGGAATTCCATACTTTTTAAAGACACTTGCAGTTCTCTATTATAATAGGACCATTTAGAAAATCTGTCTCTGTCTCTTACTTTAAAGATTGCAATGCTTCCAGAGCAGGCAAGCCGTGATGTCACTTTGATAAGGTAGGGTGAGGAAGACACATTGAATTGTATCTTCTAAGGCAGCGACCTAATTTTTTTTCTTTCCTTTTTCTTTGTGGACAGATGATAAAAATCACTTGTTATCTTTGCAGCTGTTTTTATTTTTTCACATCCTTCCCTAGGTTAGGTCATAGAGAAAAGAACGATAGTGGCATGCTCTTTTGTGATCTGTCATTTCTACTAACGCTTTAATTGTGTAGCTCTGTATAACTGATCTTTATCTTGCATTACATTGCAAAATACAGACTAGGTTATCTTCATCCTCCACCAATAGTTACATCACAAATTACACCCTAGATTGCCAAAAGTCAGTTGTCACACTTTAAGCAAGATACTTTGAGGACAACAGAAACACAAGTTAGCTCTGTTCTTGGCTTTTGTGATTACTGTAGGCTGCCACCCTCAAGGAGGCTTTCCAAGAAGAGCTGCCTGCAAAAGGGCTACGAGGGCTCACAGGAGGGCTGACCACATTCTCTAGCAAGCTGCATTCAAATTTTAACAGCCTATTTTCAAAAGCAGGGCTACCAGCCCAAACATCCCTAGCAATTTATGTAGGCTAAGGAAAAACAATTCCTATACAAAGCCAAGTACTAATTTTTAGTCTAATTAAAGTATTACCAGGCCAATCAAAGAGTTATGAGTACAGTTGCAATGATATTAGTAAATATAGTCCAAATTACTCAATTATTGTAGCTCGTTCCAAATAATGGTACAGTTAAAACTTATATACACAAACTTTCTAGCATCTATCCCTCTTTCTCTTGTTATGCTCCTGTGGGTCCTAAGGTTAACAACACTGGTTTTCTTCAGAAAGAAAAGGGAGATCATGGCAAATTATGAGCATCTCAAGTTCTTTCCCATGTTGATGGTTCCTTCCTCCTCATTTGGGGTAATATTTATACTTTTGCTAGCAGTCTGCTTAGTTGTTCTTTTCTTCATTTGTTTGCAATTCAATATTATATTTGTTTACTGTATATGGTATGCTTTAAATATGTTGGATTCTTGTTCTTTGTTCTCTTTGTTATCCCTAAGACAGGTTTTATTTGGCTCCCCATTAAGAGTATCAAAAGATAGGAATGTCTTGATCTATTGCCTGTTGTGGACTGGTAGCTGCTACTCAATTCTTATAATTAAAGAATGAGTCAGAGACATACCTAATTTAAATCAACAGATATCCACCGAATGTGTTTTGGAAACTCACTAAGAACACTTGTATTGGGCTGGATTAGCTGCTGGTTCTTAAAAAGCAAGCACAAAAAGGCTTTGAAGGTAGCTGGAGCAAATTGGTAAAAAGAAAAAATTAAGGATAGCTGTGGACTTTTTTTTTTTGTCTTACTGATTCATCTCTAAAGAGAACCAAATATCAAATTATTCTGGATTTGGACTTTTAAATAAGTCATTAGTGTGACTGAGAGTCTATGTACTTTTCTGCTATCTCCAATGAATTCAGAAGTCTTACAAAATTTCTCATATAAATCACATTTAAGTCATAAAACATACTTTTTTTTCCTTAAAAATTTGTGTTGAAAAGAGTGAAGGGAGAGGATTATGTTTGAAGGAGGTTTGCAGACTTCTGTGATTTTAACAGTTATTTAACAATGTTGTATACTTTATCCTGTATCAGACTCCTGCTAAGAAGATGTGCATTTGATTTGTTCCTATTACACTCATGAATAGTATAGGAAAAATGTCAAATTTACTGAGATAAAATTCATTTAGTTGGGCACACAATCATTCATCTTAATTATGTCTGACATCTTCACCATTATATAATCAGCTTCTCAGAAGAGGAGATGCTCACATTCTGTCTCCTTTAGGAATCCTTCATCGAAGAAGACTAGTTATTTCAGTTCTCTGAGGAAGCTAATAGTGTAGTTTGAACATCATGGAAAAAAAGAATAATGGCTTGTATTCATCAAGAGCAGGGAAATGCCACACTGTCATGTCTGATAACCATGGATTCTAACACTACTTTTCTTGAAGGGTAGTGGACTATAACATGAGAAGATGTGTATAGACTTTTAACAAAAGACAAAGTTTTTAATGCCTTTTGTGCCTTCATTGAAATCAATGTCTGTTTGCCACTAAACTTAATAGGGAACTATATTAGATTCTTTGTGAGTGGCTATGAAGAGTGAATTGCTTATGTGAAGAGGAAGAGATAACAAAACCACTATAAGAGTGTATCTTATGTTCTAAGCATCTCAATCATCTGCATAAAATACTACTTATAACCAAAATGACACAAATTACCATATACATAATATGAACTAAAATACATTTATACTCTGATATAAAACAAATAATGAAATAAAAATAGAATGATTGCTATTAAAAGTCAGAATTAATGTAGAATTGTCATGTTGAAGTACTTATACAGTGAATATTTCACTATTCTTAAAAGATTACGTAAATGTACTAATTCAGATGCCATCTCAGATGAAACATTAAAGATGATTTCTCTGTCTTTCAGATGCTTTTTTCCCCTCAAAGAACACAGTTAATACTACAGAAGGATATAAGTACTTCATCCCCCCAACTTTTTTGTGGTTAGAAGTTCAAAGGAAAATTTGAATCTTAGGATATACTGTTATACAGCTATATACATAGGATTCATAAGTATTGGACTACAGTGTCTCTAGTATGTCCCTCAAAACTGTTTCAGCAAAAACAGCATTCAGAAGAGTGGTATGATTAGGGAATGAAGAGATTACCTTTACATACTGTCCTCAATTCAGAGGAGATTATTGCTGAATCCATACTTTACCTTAGACCATCTCAAACTACACGAAAAATCTCCTGACAATTTTCCCTTCTTAAGAATTCTGCAACATGAAAAGTTTCCTTTAATTAAATTACTCAGGAAGATAAGTGTAAGTGTTCTGCAAACATATTTGGTTAGAAAATGATTGATTGATTGTGAGATGACAAAAAGTTTAAGTTGAATATGCTTCAATTTCCTATGAGTAGAGTAATCTTTTTTTCCTTTCCATCTTTTCTCTTCATCTGTATGCTCTTGAGACAAAGACTTTCTCTTTGTGTGCTCATGCAACACACAGACAAAGTAGGGCTTGATAGTTTGATTTGGGGAAAAATGTTTATAGTAGTATTGGGAACGATGATGATGCTGTCAAGACAGCAGCTTTGAAAAAATTTAGTACCCTAATATAGACAACTGCAATCAGAGGGTTGGACTACATTTCAGTAACAATACTGGCACAGTAGTTGCAGCAAGCTCCTAACTGCTTCATTACCCATGCTTGACCCTTTGCAACAAATATGCCAAGCCATTGTCAGATGACAGATTAACATGGCAAGGAAACAAGCAAAATAATTACTTTCTCGAATTAAATTTTTCATCAGAATTGTAATTAAAAATAAAAATAAAAAATGCTATTGGGGGCTCAAAAAGCACAAACTAAGTGCCAAATTCTGATCTATTGAGTTGCTCTGGCTTCAAAGAGAACTGCAATGTGAAATTTTCCCCATACATATAAAAATATATTTCATTTTCTTCACATATGATCATTCTAGTCAATAGCTCTATTGTGATGTTCAAAACACTATTTCTAAGAATAGACTTACTTAGTGAATACTTATCTGAAGTGTTTCATTCAAGAAGTGCCAAAACATTTCAACATCTTTAAATAAATTTCAGATTTTCATTAAAAGTTTTATTTTTTCTGGTTAAAATGGCCTAACTTACAAAAGAGAAATCTTTTAAATACCTCCCATATTAAATTAGATATTTTCCAGTAGGTTAAAAATGTGTGTGTTGAACTGAAATAAACTTGTCATATTTTTCTTTGCCAAAAATAGCACACCTTGGTGTATGTACTGTAGTTTGACTATCAGACTGAATATGTCTATTTGGCACCAATGGTCACTTAGTACTTCAATGGCTAATGAGCAAACTAACAGGAAATGTATCTTTCCCTTGAACTGTTTGGAAAAATAATAATAATAAAAAAAAGAAATAGCAAATAACAGATATATGTGTAAGGAAATTATCTGGTTGTGAAATAGTATCTTTTAGAAGCTGTGCACAGGCAAGACTGATTTTGTAAGACAAATCACTGAAGTACAGGAGTTTGAAACTGAAGCTTTCAATGGCTACATCTAAGCTGTTGAAATCTGGAAAGTTAACAAGCTAAATTTGTGTGTTCTGCAACCATATCCTGATCCTACATTGGAAAAGATTTGGACATGCATCAGCTCTGTTTCATCTTTGTTTTCTAAATGGGGAAATCTAGGTTTCTGTGAAGGGAAAACTCTGACTGAAAGGCATTTGTGGGTATTGTGATGCATCCAGCTTATTACCCAAACTAAATGACCAGGCAAGTATTACCCACAGGCAGACACACTCAGTTGCTCCAGCTCAGTACAGCTGGAACTGACCTTGGGCAAACAATGGGATAGCTAGGTAACTATAATAAGATTGATTTCTTTTTACAGGCAGTGCATGGAGTCTGGACAACTACTTTAAGTTAGGTGACTTCAAGATGACTATAGCTAAGTGGGATGAATCCCAGTTTGCAGCTAGCTCAAGATAGAGGAAAAATTAATCACCCCCTTCATTAATTTGTTTCAGTTTCCTATCCCATCCTTATTTTGTCCTTCCTCTTTACACTGCCATCTCTTTGAGACAGAGTGCATCTTTCTGTTATGTTAATATAGTACATTGTATGTTAATATACACTGGTTTGTATGTTAATATAGTACATTGGAGAATGAGGCCTCTTTCTTGTTACAGACCTTGGTGCCCAACTGTAATAACAATGATTAACCAAAAGTAAACTTGCATGTTAACAGTGTTAGCTTTCGAATTACCAAGCAGTTCACCAAAAAGCATTTGTTCTAATTGAAAGTTTGGAGTAGCAAGAAATACTACAACAGACCAGACAGATGAATTCTTGTATTGTCCTTTTTTTAAAATTTAACCTGCCAAGATTTAATTACATGTATAGGTTAACACCTCCTGAAGACACTGTGTCTCTGTCTAATGAATCAGAGGGCAATTAGCATGTGCTACACTGTGTGTCAAGCCTGGTCTCTCTTCTGTCCTTCTTTCCCACGGAGTACAGATTAACTTGGCATTGTGCTTTTACAATACTGGGCAAAGCTGATCCACAGTAATGATCTGTGCTTTACTTTTACACCAGCATGTGGAAAATGTATTTGCAGAGCCGCTAATGATGATTAATTTATCTTTAGATTAATAATGCCTTGCCTATTGCAAGCTATTAGAAATCTGAAGCACAGATAAAATATTTGTGAAATAATTCTCAACAAGAAATTGTAATAAAATCTTAAAAGAACCTTTGATTCTGGCTAGTCAGAGATTTGAAGTATGTTTCTACATTGAGGCCCCTGAAGCATACATTAAGGTTCCACTTCACCTAGTAATCTCATGTTGTATGTTAAACTTTGTTTAGTTGCAGCTTGCTTGTTCCACCTATAGATCTGAGAATGTTTCTTCCTTGTATGCAGGAAATGTACTATACAAACTTGGATGCATCTCTGAGAAAACGTTTGATGAGACCTACAGATGGGTAAGCCTAATGTGTACTAGGTAAATTAGTAGATAACAAGCAGAAGTAGCTGTTATGTGGATAAATGTAAAATAGTGGGAGAAATCAACATGGCTTTTGTAAACTGAAGTCTTGCCTCACTTATCTTGTCAAGTAGTCAACAGTCTTTATAACAGGGTCAATCCCATTGAAAAGTATTGTTAGCTTACCAAAAGGCTTTTGACAGGGAAAGAATCTTAGAAAAACTTAAGCAGTCATGAGATGAGAATGAAGGTCCTTGCATGGTTAGAAGATAGAAAAGACATTGTAGTAATAAATGATTGATTTTCACAGTGGAGGGAGTTCTCAGGGGAGGTCCACAGCGATCTGTGCAAGATGCACTGATGTGACCTTTGACAACAATGAAATGACAAATCTGCTGATGATACCTTGTTATTCGTGACAGTAAGTACAAGGGCTGACTGTGAAGAATTATACAAAGTCCTTACAATACTGAGTGGGCACTTAATAAGTGAAATTCAGTATAAATAAATGTAAAACAATGCACATTAATAAATAAGCATATCACTTTGCATACAAAACAGTGGGTTCCAAGCTGACCACTGTGACTCAAACTGAAAGTCACTAAATAGATGCAAATAAGTCTGGCTTAGTACAATTTTGTGGATGATGGAACAGCTTACCACAGCTGCGATCTAATTATATGAACATGCAATGATCCTACCAGTGCTAATGGGAAGGCAAAACTTCCCTTAAGACTCAGCCTCAACACTCAGAAATTTTGTATCTACTACATGAAGGGTTTGATTCAGATGTGGGTGTCTATTGGCATTTGAGATACCATAGCATGTCAGAGATATCAGGATAGGGCTTATAAATATGACTTGGAACCAATGGGAGACCTCTGTGGAGCAGAAACTGGAGGCTAGGCACAGTACCTTGGGCATCTTATATGGCATTAGATAACTTTGTGTGGCCTGTTGAGTCAAATTTTAATTTAGTTAGTTACAGATGAGTTCATTTGCAATTTCTGTGTCTTGCAACACATCCTTGTCTTTCATAATACTTTTATTTAAATTATAGATTGCAAAAGAAAATATATTTAAAGGGAAAGAAAAACCTCTTTATTCTGTATTATCTTGACTTGATTGGTGTCATAGAATCATAGCTAAGAAGAAATTATATAATAGAAATACTTTGTGTTGCTTTAAAGGAATACTTGGTTCTGTCTGGATAAAGATGTCCAAGAAACTCTTTTGTGTTGTTGGGGAGGTCCTTCTAGTTTAGATTGACATAGCAGTTTTCAGCACGCATCCTGTATGAGTCCTAATCCAAAGAAAATTGTTCCTCTGACTTCAATAGTTTTGTCATCAACCAGGGTCATGAAATGACAAAGTAATTTTGTCTACTGTGATGCTTACAGATCAGCTTATTATTTTATTTTCATTAGAGTCAGAAAGCTAGGCAGTCATTTCTACCTTACCAAGCCCAGGACTGTTGGATTTGGCTTATCATTACTAACATTACTGTCCTTTTCTTTTATTTCCAAGCAGATGGATTCAACCCAGACCAAAAATGATGTACTGATGCTCTATAAAGTTCTGTCTTTTAATATACAAGTGCAACATATTAATGTAGCCCAATTTGTTAGGCTCTGCAGATACTCTTGAAATGGACAGTAGCAGGACTAATACAAGCAGCAATACTAGTAATACTTTTAGATCTCTTTTAATTCATTTCTTCCTCTTCTGCTTTACCTCACTACCTCTCTGCACAGAAACTTCCATTTTTCGGAACTGCAAGATAGTTTTATGAGGTGTTATAATGTCAAAGTATCATACAAAAACTCCTTAGTTTGCAGACAAATGAACAATCCCATTCTTCACTTAAAAGAGTAGTCTGGAAACTTTAACGTATTGATCTTTAGTACAATAAAACTAAAAGTTATACCCTCTCATAACATTGTTTATACACAGAATTTTAGTCTATAGTGTGTTGCCACAGCTAGCTGCCATGACTGTTTTTGAAAGGAGAAGTGCTTGTCCTCAAAATCTTGATCAAAAATATAATAAAAGCAAACAAGCAGATTATGTAGCTCTAAGCATGCTACTTAACCTCATTAACTGCTTTTGCTTAGTTCATAAGTGATTTCAAGCTAATCAAAGATGATTTCAATTACATTTGCTATACTTTCCATGATGCAACAAGAATAAGTAGAACAAAAAGAAAGAAAAAGCAAATCCACACCCTCAATTTTAGAAATCTCAGAAATTTTTGAAAGGAACCACAACTGTTCTGATAGAGAGTGATTTTGAAAAGATAAAGCAAAATTAGGTGTTTGTGTCTGTTTCTTTTTCCCACATCTTCCTCCTCTTTTAAAATTGCTTTCTTGCTGGTGAGTCGTTTTAGAGGCAGCATGATAAAACAGACTGTGAATTAGCTGTGAAATAAGTATTCTCAACTTGTCTATGTCACTATTTTGAGTCAGTAGCTGAAAATCTTGGAGTCAGATTCTGTTCTTGTTCACACCATCCAAATTTATGAACAATTCTGTTTAATGAGCTCAGCTGAGAAGAATATCTGACCCTGCATGTCTTAGTTTTCCTCTTGATAAAATAAGAATGATAATATTTATTGACCAACCTCCAGGAGTGCTGTGAGAAGTAATCCATTAGTATTTGTACTGTGCCTTGGAGTTATTCATAGAGAATTTTCAGCACAGGGGGCAATTTCATTACATATACAACACATGAGCTGTGAAGCCTCTGTTTAATGCAATGAAGACTGGTGTGTAATTGATGAGTACAAATACTACAGTAGGAAAGGGAAAGGGTTGTTTAGGGTTGTTTAGGGTTATCAGTGAGATTAGCTGGCTAATCCTGAATAAAGGGAAGAGTACACTGGCAATAAGGAAACCTTTGAGAAGAGGGAACACCCTTTTAGACTGTAAAATTCTATCTCTCAGGAGAGATGATACAGGTCCTATTATTTGAACTATTTAAAACTAACCTGAGCAAAGCACTTCTATCATACACTTGAAAGAAGAAACCAGTAACAGCAGAGAGATGGAGAAAATAATTAGAAGTGGAAAAACTCTTTTTGACCAGTTCCAGTGCTGATATGCACCAGATGCAAACTGTCTGTAGTGAGAGTATAATCAAAAATAAATACACCGTAGCAGAACCCAAACTGTTAACTTGTGTTGGTACTCACTCCACCAGTGCAAAAATGTGTCCTAACAAAAATTCAGAAAGTGTTTGTGTCCTATCTTTACCTCACCCATTCCACCATAATTATCATTTAAATCACATTAAAACAGTCCTCCTAATTGGATATTTTTATGTTATTTAGTACAGGTTGTAAAATGATACAGTAAATATTTCTTTTTCTCTGTGCAGCATATCATATAATTTACAAAGTACAGAAGTAATGATACTCCTTTTCTAATTTTATTTGTGATGCTTAATGATGTTACAGTCCGTGTGTCTTATCTAGGTTTTAAAAATAAGATAAATATGAATGATATTTGAATATTTGAATTACAAAGTCTTAAAATAGAAATATATATGACCTATTCAGGTTTCATCATATACTTTTGTAGGAACAAATGCTACAGATCTGATAAAATGAAAAGACTGTTTTATGTAGCTTCACCTTTCTTTTAAGTAATGCTTAGTTGTATTTGTCTACCTTCAAAGCAAGTATCGGTTTACTTACAAACAAGAGAAAACAGGGAAGGAAAATATTAAATGAGGTACAGTTTCTGCAAATTGTTATTGATGGTCAGAAACTTGAGACCCTAATGTTAATAAAACCTTGTGAGTGAGAAAAAAGAGAAGACAGACTTTTTGAGAAAACTCCACTGTGCTTAAGGATACATTTCATAAAAAATTTTAATATGTAGATATTATAAACACAGCTATGAGTTGCAAAATTTTTCAAATATTTAATGTATTTGTGGTTCATCAATATGCCTTTCATTTGCATTGATGCTTTTATGCTTAGCACAGTTTGTACTGCAGTATATTCTACTTAACTCTATTTTTGTGATGAAGTATGAATAATCTTTTTTTTTTTCTGTTTTAAGGAATGAATTGAATTGAGTAAAATGAGAAGCTTCCTGGAATCCTGAAAAAGGGCAGACTTCAAAATCCTCCAATGGTGTTACATTGTGAAAACTTTCATTATCTTGGTGAGTTGCAAAAGATTGAGGTAGTATGAATGAAGTCAAGAGGAAATACTTACCTGTGTAAGCATTTTACAGTCTAATCCAGGAGCATTCACCAGGTAGGCAACTGGGAAGTGTAAATGCTACACTTAAATCTCTAAAGCAATTTATGTGAATGAAAAAGGTTGTATGAGAAGACAGGTCTGTGCTCGCTTGAAGAATGGCATGATGTTCAATCATAAAAAACAAAGGCATTCTGTTTGAAGCAGGGACTGTGTTTTGGTCTGGTGTGTGAACTGTACTGTGATTGCAATAGTATTTATTAGAAACAACAATAACAGTATATAAGGATAAAAGGACAAGAATTCTGGGTTGGTAATGGGTTACTTGTATTTGCTGGCCATCATGCCATCTTTAGCTTATCATTATTATTAGAACTGATTTTGTAATACTGAGGGCATAGTACTGTAGAAGGCAGTCTTGTATATATGGAGTTTATTGGAAAGACTAGGTCTTCCTGTTATATGGATTTTGAGTATAAAAGTTTTGCAACACTAGACTCGCTTCTGATATGCAGTGAGAGTTTAGATTTTAAAGAAAAAATTCCCATTTGGACTGGAAACCTGTGACACAAGTCTTGTCTTAGCTTAGAGGGGATTTTTTCTCTAAAACAATAACTCTTTTAAAGGAGGCCTTAATTAAAGAATGGTGCTATTACTTTTATCTATAAAACTCATGAGGAGAGAGAAATCAAGATCTTTATTTTCTGCCAGGCCTTTTTGAAAATATTCTTCCCTGTGGAGTTGGGTCAAAATCCTCTCCTGGGCTGGTATACAGACAGTGGGGAGACAGCTATGATGAGGTCCTGAATCCTCCTACTGGGACATGTATTAAAGGTGATGCAGCTTTGTTCCTCAGTTAGATATCTGCTTGTAAACAGCCAGGTGTTGGATCAAAAATGCATGATGAGCTGGGTAAAAGATTGCTCAGAATTCAGTCCCAGCATTATCTTTCTGGAACCATCTAGGAGGAACAGACTGATACAAAGGTGTAATTTTGGAAATGGAAATATGCCTTTGAACTTGAATGGGGACACATACAAGGAAACTGGGAGTGAGGAAGAAAACTTAAGTAATTGCAATCTTGAGAAATGCTATTACAATTCTTTTTTCCTAGTAGATAATGAGTGCAGAAAGAGCCGCAGACCTGTTAATGCTTCATGAAGGCCCTAGAGGGAATGTTATTTCCAACAAATTTTAAGGACACCCAAATTCCCAAAGCCTTAAAAACTTCTTTTGTTTGGAATGTGGGATTTTTTTGGTTTCAGCTTGTACAATTTTTCAAGGAGTTGCCATAACAACTCTCTTTGATCCTATTGACTTGAAAAAAGAAGATAGAAAAGGGCATGGTAATACATATACCTTTAAGCTACATTTAAATGATCTGTGAGTTATGCACAACATTTACACAAAAAAATTGGTCAAGCATAGCCAGAAGAAAGTAAGATTTTTCTGCATTCAACTTCCAGATATGTCTCAAGATGTGTACCAAACCCAGATGTATCACAACTACCATTAGGGATTTTACTGAAGTGCCCAAGCAGAGTGACCAAATTTAGGGAAGCTGAATTCAGGCCCAGACCCTGCATTTAATAATTATGGTCATACATAATTTTCTCTAGAGTATTATTCAGCTATAGAATGAACAAACAATCTTGTCTATATTTAAAACAATAAACTTTGCTGTATTAATTCTCTGGTAACAATTGCAAAACTGTTCTGTAGATAATGGTCATTTTTGCTGTCCTGAATATTATGGCCAAGTTCATCCTTTCAATTCCATTTCCACTGAGTAAGTAGGCTACAATAAAGTGAGGCTTTTCACTGGTAGAGCTTTACCTGTTGCTACCCCTGCAGACTCGGAAAACAGCATTTGAGATTGAAGTATTTTTTCATGCTGTGATTTGGCCATTGATAGACTAGACTCATCTCCATCAGGAAAGCAGAGCATTACTGATTCTTAAAATAGATGGGAAAACTTAAAAAAAATTGTTTTCATGGTTGAGATAACCTTATAATTTCTTTCCGCGTATCTAAGTGATTTTCACGTCCTAAGGCCATTATACTTTCTCCAGATTAGTCTTTAAAGATAGTCCTCATCTGTTTCTGTACCTCATTGAAGTTGGGGCAAGCTTTTCAATTACTGTCTAGTAACTAATAGCTTTCCTTTATAAGGTGATATCAAATCCTATCAAATAAATAACTGAATATTTAGTGTCTTCCTTGCACAGATATCTTTTGCAAGTAGAAACAGAGTATTGATGCCCATATAAATCCCAGTATTCTAGTGCATTAGGTCGGCTTTATACTGATGTCTTAGGGCAAAGAAAACATAGGTCTGCTGAGAATTAGTTTGTGAAAACTATGTTTTCTCCTTGCTTGTAAATGTAGAGAAAGGAAAACTATTGGCACTATGATATCATCCTGGTCTGTGGCTCCTCTTATAAATGAGCTTTCAGCTGTCAGTGAGAACCAGTAGGCTTTAGGTTTTGGTGGGTTTGCTTTAATAAAGGCCAGAGGCTAGTCCTATGAGTTATGTTCCATAACCCAGGGGCTACAACATCAGTCTTTTTTCTTTTAAGTTTTGTTTGGACAGTAAACAAAGCATTGATTAAAAGATGAGTTTCATATTTTATGAAACAACCCACTACTGGATATTAACAGGTTCCTGCCATAGGATTCTGATGAGGATATCATTTTACCTTTAAACAAAATTTCCTTACCACAGGCAACTTTAAAGTCAATATAATTTTAAATCTCCTATTTAATTGTAACAATAAACTGTTGGATATAAATATCTATCTAAACTCACCCATCTTGGTAGATGTTTTTACTATCAATGACCCATGGACAAATACCAATGAGCTCAATGAGTTGTGACTCAATATTGGCTTTATATTCATTAGATGATAGCATTTTACAAACATTGCATAGAGCACTAAACTATGATACTTCCTGAATGTCACTAATGGGCTATACTTAAAGATTATACCAGATAACGCCCACGTAAAATCGAGCCTAACTATACTTTGGTATAACATAGACATAAAGTAAGTTTTGTGCTACTGAAATACAGTAAAATTTACACAATTATAGGACTAAGTATGGTGGCTGTAATCTGATTATAAAATAATCAGCTGACACATACAGCTAAATCTGGCAGTCAGTCATCAATCATTTGAGATGCATTAACTGAATAACATTTGTGAATGTTTCTGAAATATTCTGTACAGTAGTAGAGTTGAGTGGGTAGACTATATTGCACCATTTTAATCTTGATTGTTCAATATTTCACTTATCCAAAGATAACTGATTTTGTGCCATTTTTATTTTATACAACAGAAGGGTACATTGACTGTGTAATCTTGATCAGGAAGAAACCAAAAATACATGTGGGCAGTGTAATGCCAGTAAAGTTTGGTACAACAGAACCTTGTATATGAGTTTCAAGACTGGACACAGATACTTTCAATAACCATAATTCATTTAATGTAAGTTTCAGTATTCCATCTGTTATTCAGTGATAATGAAGGACCCTCCCAGTTCCTTAGTGATCAGAGAAAACAAAGAGAAGAGCAAAAACCTGCACCCTATAGAATAAGGGCTAAACTCTATTCAAATTTACTTATGTCCTTGGGAGTCATAGAAACTAGAGCTGGAGGTAACTAGCAGAGGTCATCTACTCCAGTCCTCATAATTCAAAGAAGGATCAACTTAATGTAAGCTCTATTCCTTGGAACATAAGACTGGAAGGGAACAACAGGATTCTCAATGTATCCTGCCACTGGATCCAACACAAAACAGCTCATCAATATGAAAGTGTTCACAGCTACTCCACATATTCCCACACACTAACAGACCACAAAATGCTGCCTGTGATCTCACAGCAACATTAAGAACTATAGTTCTTAGTATATAAGTTCTTATAGTATATAAGAACAAACTATAAAATGCCAGAAAGGTGTGTAAGACTTCTAAGCAGCCTTGGTCCTAAGACACAAACCAGGGCCAACAACACAGAACAGGTCAAAAGTCCTCTCCTGTACCCTGTCATTCTCATCTGGCAGGTAAAGATTTACCCCACTCAGGGACACATTTTAACCTGAGTATATTTGTGGGAAAGTAACTAAATACTTTAGAAAGTTAAATACTATTAGGAATACTCATACACCTGTCCATAGATTATGTCTTTAGCTTTGACCATTTTTGAAGATGTTAGAGGAAGGTGAAAGATACAGGCAAAAACATGGAGGGAAAAAAGTCTTTTCTGGCCTCAATACATGATTAATAGAAGCCCTAACCCATGGATTAATCCAGTATAAGCATGGGTCAAATTAAAAAAATTGTCAAATTCCTTTGATGATACTAAGATATTGGATATCTTAATCTCTAAACCAAGGAATTCTTTTTTTTTCATATAGTCTCTTTTCTAAGCTTATCAAACTCTACTTTTAATTGTTAGATTTTTTGCATGAACTCTTAAGTCTGGAATTCATTCCCAAATTTAATATATATTTTTTAAAACAACTATTTTTAGTCTGCATTTCCTTACAACAATCTGATTAATCTTATTTATATCCCGATTGCCTTTATAGAGATGCCATATCCAACTCAGCTTTTGTTTGATAAATGATTCCTCACACAGTCTTCTCCGATGGTTACTGGTTACTAGTCCCTCCAGACAGTGGTTGAAAGTTGTAACTAAAACCTTCTATAAGGCAAGTTAAATTATCCCTCGCCTTAGCCATAGTGAACAGTTTCTTTTCCTTGTTCAGGTCAATGTGATTTTCCTAGATGGAAGAAACATCTGCAGCCCATCTCTTCAATGATGTAATTATTCCTGTAGGGACGTATGTATTCCATCATGAAAATATCAGCAACAGCAAAAATAAACTCTTATGCCTTTGTGTTTGGCAATTTCTAGCTTATGGGTTGGATTACTTCTTTGTTTTTAAGACAGCAATATGACAAACAAATTTGAAAATAGCTGAAATTTTAAATGTTATTTTATTGATGGCATAATAAAGCACAATTCTAAGCTGAGCAATTAGTCCAGTCCACAAGACAGCAGAGTAAATTTAATATTAGTGAACTGCTGGATTGGTCTAAGCACACACAGACAGTGATGTTGTCTTTAACAATTTGCAAAAAAAATTAACATGAAAGAGGACAACATCAAAATAAGTAGTTCAATTACACATTTAAAGTGATTATCATATTGCAGCATTTTTCCAGGTTTTTCATTAATGTGCCAAATGCTCTGTCACCTGCTCCTTTTTCTCATTCTATGCACTCTTTCCAGAGTCGCGTTGTCTCTCTCAGAGTTTCTTATACAGTCTTCATTTATTTTGTTAGGTAAGTCCTAAGTCTGTTAGGGGACATGAAACTGCCTCACCCACATGGGCTACATGATTTTTTTACTCTGTTTCATTGATTTAGGCACAGATCTTGCTTTAAGAGGGAATATATTAGGTTATAGTACTATGCAGTAGAGAGCCAATACATTATATACTTCACTGTTTACGATAATTTCACTAATATATCTTTTTAGGTGAGGAAGAACATAAAATATTTGATTTCCTCAACTACTGTCTTTCTAGGTTTATGGAAATTAAGTCTGAAACTTTTCATCTGTGCTGTGGTTCATCCATCTTTTCTCTCCTCTGCCTTCTTTCTTTTTCATATCTCCCTGTTTACACTATTTTCCTAGCTTAAAATAATGATTTATAAAGAAGTCTTAGTGTTGCACTGTTATTTTTGATTAAACTCATCTGTCACTGGTGTTACGTGCAAATATTTGAGAAGGGCAGTGTTATATTGATAAAGGGAAAGTAGGGACTTAGTCTTCATCTTTATTAGTTAGTTAAAGAGTGAGGCCTTTGGCCAGGGACTGGATCTTAATCATATTGTTCAGTTTTTAGCCTGGTCCCTTACACAGTTTCAGTCTAGGTTGGCTTACACTCTTTCAAAGAACTTCTAGGCATAGTTTGGGAGTTAGTAGGGGCAAATATGATTCCCAAAAGATAGTTTGCACATGACCATCCTGATCTGGAGGACAAGCAATTTTTATAGTACGGCTGTATGTCGTTTGTAGGCTTCTGGGCCAGAATATAGACCTGGCACTGTTTATTAGTATGGATAAAACTTTTGTTGTCACTTTTAGACTACAGCATACATCTCAAAGTTCCTGCCTAAATGAAGTGACACCTATGTTCATCTGTTTCACCTATGACTCATCTAAGTTCCTTTCAAAGGTATATATGCTTCTTTCTGCTATTTTACTCTGAAGCATCATCACAACTTACCTAATAGTACACAAAATACACATACATGACTACCATTCTTTCTCTTTCCAAAGTCAACTCCTTTTACTGTTATTTAATCATGAGAGCTTTTACCTGCAGTGCAGAACTCATATATAAAATCATTCAATTTCCTATGTGGACAATTAATATGCCCTAGGAGTTCCACTTCTGTTCTCACTAGTGGATTATTTTTATTTGGAAGCCTTCTAGTTCCTTCACTGAGTCTCTTCTGGTTTTACTGGTATTATCAAGTATTCAGTGGAGTAAGTACTGAAATGCAGAATATCTTCTTTGAGATGAATATTTTTAAAATGTGCTTTGGAGTCATTTCTTCTCTGTATCTGCCCAACAAATAATTAAAATAGTTTCTTTCTTGAGACCAAAGATTCAGCTTTCATATAACTTAAACTGAACCCCCTTTTTTTTTTGGGGGGGGGGGTGTGGGGAGGGACGGACTCACCCAGACCCAAGGTTCAGGAGCTCTTTTTACTAAGAGTCTGCTAAAACCAATGCATATACATATAGATTTATATGTATAGATTATGGACATTATACATGTAGGTTGATGCCCAGTGACAATCTTTAGCATCACTGAGATTAAAAATGCTGTTTTCAATCTGTTCTCTTTAGAAGCCAAGAAGAATCAGTCTCCTTCCTATTATTCTAGATTTTTCTATGCTTTTTTGGTGTAGTACCTTTGTGGAATCTTAATCTACTCAAGATTTGAAGGTGTGAAAATGAGCAATATATAGGGCACAATGACTACAAATGACATCTCAGTGTAAGAATCTGATATTATTGAAGCAACACTCTTCCATTTTTACCAAGAATAAATGTTTTGCTCCATCATCCCACCAAAACACAGCAGTGACATTAGTCTTTTGCTTTCTTGTTTGTAGTAATATGTTATTATTTTGTTTTTTCCCCATGAATTATGTAATTATATTAGATGGCAGATGAGAGGATGGGAGACATGATGCTATCCTCTATTACCTGAGAATTTTTCCAAGATACAAGAAGTTACCAGAATATATTTCAAAAGAGGTTTGGTCAGGTTGGAAATTTCTCTGCAAATTGCATAGAAGGGGATGGATTGTTCACTCAAAGTTCACACGAATACGAAGACAGATTCCTGTTCTTCCCATGTCAGTGCTGTGGTGGTACTGTTCTCATCTCTTCATTGCTCTCTTGTATCCATTCTGTGTCTTTTAAGTCTGAGGAAGGAAGTAGTATTTCCCAGGCAACAGCGATCTCCCAGTTTTTCTCATATTTCTTCAATAATCCATGAGCCTCGATCCTTGCTGGTATATCTGAACTTGAAACAGATTCTGAGACACACTGTCCCTGGCAATGTTCTGGCTATGATGATGCTGATGATGCTTATGTCTTAGTGACCTTGTCTCAGACCACAAAATGTTGCACTATACATACACAGATTATGCCTGTCCCAAAGTACTTACTGCATAGCAGAAGAGGTAAAAGCTGGTTAGAGACAGAGAGAGGAGAAATTATAAAAGAATATTGGGTTGCTTTTATATTGAGTCTGCTCATCATCTGCTTAAGAGAGCCAGGATTGCCACTAATAGTAAATATATGTTTAGCAACTAGTGACCACTATGTTAGAGGACAACTGTAACAGATTTGAATTGCTCCACAACAGTGCACCTGCCAGTATCTTTAGTGTTTGTATTCACAGCAAGTGCTAATGGCCATTTGTTATCTTTGGAAAGCTGGACTGATTTTTTTGTACAGGACAATGAAGCTGGAACTGGTCTTCTTTTAGCAAGGACAATGAACCATGAAATTGGGCAGAGATAGCAGTGAATCAATGCATTTTATATAGAAAAAAAGAGATAGCCCAGTACTGGACAGCAAAAATGTTCAGGATTTTTTTCTTCCTTTCTGCTGCATGGACTGCTCTGCCTGTGGGCATTGCTGCCTTTCAAATGTCTTAGTTGTGTTGTATCAAAAATTCAAGGACTTTCCTATCTGATTTCTTGACTGACATCTACACTATAATTTCTCTTTAACAGAGAAGAAATCAGTATATGAAGAAATATTACATTTCTGTTCCCATGAGACCTTGGGCCCCATCCCCATTCTGATAGTCTTTCAATTTTTTTCCCCATCTTCCTTTGTATTTCTATTTCTGACCCTATATTTTCTCCATGCCAGTCTCCTGTTGAGAAATATGACTCCCATGGTTTCCTAATTCCACTGTTTCTCAGTTTCCTGCAGGAAAATATAAGGTTAAGTGCTTTCCAGAATCTGGAAACAGAGAAGCCAGATGGCCACATGAGCTGAAAAAACATCTGATGGCTACCTGCCTATCTGCTAGCTGTAGAAAGTGACTCCAATGTGCTATACTGGATGCTCATTGAAGTAGAGACAAGAACAGAGCTTTGGACACCAGGATAAGGTGCCAAATCAGATGCTGATAAAACCAATGATAGCAGGCGTTTGCCCAAAATGTCTCCTATTTCCTTAAGTAAAAATAAAAGTTCAGCAAAGTTTGACATTTGTTGAGTCCTGCAGCCAGTATGCATTTTGGTTTTGTTTTACTACTGGTCTTACTACTCAGGTTCATCAGCTGACTTTTCATGTGCCCAGCGATAAAGTGTCTCTGCTCTTCCTCATTTGCGGTGTTCTTTGGACTGATTTTGTTTCCAAATGAGCCAAATTAAAGCAAATTACCATTAATCACATTTCTTAGAATGCTCTGTCTGTATCTACATATGGGCAGTAAAAGATAAGATGAAGACAGGGGGCAAATATAAAAGTAGGCTTGATTATCTTTGCCATTAAAAATAATAATATAATCTTATGAGAAAAAAAATAGAAAAAATAACCACTTTATTCCCATTTCACTGTGCAACCGATATTTAAGGTGAATGTGGTTGGTCTTTTCCTATCTTCATTTTTTGCATTATACCTACTTTTGTATGAATTAAAAAGCTTTTTGCCTTCACTTTCCAACCCATTCCACATTTTTTTTTGTTGCTGTTGCATTATCTGTAAGTTGTCAGTGTAGCTGATAATGCATGTTGAAAGCAGATTTTTTTTTTTTTTTGCATTATTTTCCTGATGATTTAAGGCACTATTGAGAGTCCTGAGACCCAAACAGGTCAAATTGGCTTGACTGAGTATTTTTTGTTTAAGTACAATACTCAAAATATGAAATTTATCTGATTATAAAAAGGTGTTTTGCATAATTCTTGGAGCATGAACAATGCAGCTACACATGACTGAGGAGAAAATTTCTACGGATGTCTGATCAAAATCAAAGGCGGCAAAAAGGAAGAACCTTCTGGTTTAACCACCAGAATCAAATGTTTCAAACAGTTTCTCTGGAGCTGGTTCATGAGATTTCCCTGCTGGTAGATCTTGAGAAAAGGATGAGAAAAATACAGGAAGGAAAATACACAAAAGAAAACCTTGTCATGGAGTGAGCAGTGAGCAGCAGAGAGGGCTGAATTAAGATAAAATCACATCTAATTAGGTGTCTGAGATAAATACAGTGGAGTATTTATAATTAGTGCAGACAACATTTGTGTTGACAAAAAATGGTATATTTCGACACTGTTACACATAGGTTTGGGAGGAGGTAAAGCCACAGTAGTGGAAAAAAGTTCAGTCTTATTGATATATGTCAGTTTCTGCATGTGATATTTGAGAATACTTTTAATATTGCTAAGTGAGCATTATATTATATTCATTTCTGTTGATTGTGTTCCTTGGTAATTCAGAAACTTCAGCAATACCCATATGACTCTGAGTGAGTCCCCCATTGTTGGCTTCTACACAAGATAGGAATGCAAAGAGCCTGTGAAGTCCTAAATTCCCAGTGCAGCTCTAAGAAATCTGGTAGAACAATTGAGGCCATCTAATATGCAGCTCTGCAGACAGGAGACTACTGGGGAAAGGAAGAGATTTTTAGGGGAGAGGAGAGATTTCTAGGAAAAAGGAAGGATCAAGACCAGAAGAGTCTGAAATCCAGCTCTTCAGGGTGATTAAGCATTCATAACTGGTTACTCAAAGCCACTGTAGGTTAGAACAGGTGTATAAATGAAGTGACTTATGACAGATTAATCCACAGGAACCTTTTCTTTCCATCCAACTAGGTTGCACTTGTAGTGGTCTTTTCTTTAATACAGACTAATGACATTTTTCTGTGTAAGTCATTCTGACTTTATTTAAGAAATATCTACATAGCTCATCAAAATTATAGCAGAATAGATTCTAAGGATGTGTGAGATATATGATACCTAGTCCAGTGAAGAATTAGAGGCAGAAAAACAGGAGAAAAAATTACATTTGCAGAGATGAAACATTTATTATTTTTTGGTGACAATTACTTTTCATCAAACTTAATAAATTAGCTAATCTAATGAATCAAATCTGTTATATATTAGATTGTATTTTATACATATATTTTTATATATATGTATACTGAGAGAGAGGATATTATTGTAGAGTCAGGAAATTAATGAGGAGAGGGAGTGAAACAGAATTTTCATCTGCGCTTGAAAATAAGCTGCCTTTGAAGAAGTCTGTTTTTTTTGTTTGTTTGTTTTTCAATTCTGCTGTTAGAAAGGGAAAGATTTTTGTCTCAGTAATGTTTGTTGCTCTCTCTAGGCAACAGACTGCCTTACAATTATTAATAAAGATTACAACTTATCAGATTAATACTGCATTTAGAATGACATGAAACACAATTTTTGCTTTTAAAAAAGGGAGTGTTTAGATAATGTATGCTCCCGCGCCACTACTACAGAGCAAAACTACTCTGATCTCTTGTGACTGTTAAACAGTGAATAAAGAAAGCAAATAATGAACTACAGATCAAATGTAATTTAGGATACAAAACAATGCACCCATACACAACTTATGAAAATATATATAAAACTTCTTGTTGCTAATAATCATTATATAAGATTAACCATTTTTGCCATCAGAAGTTAAGCAGATTGTTTCCAAACTTCTTTTTGCCTAGTGATTTATTCAACTTGTCATTTTAGCTTTTAACCAAAGTTTTATTATTAAAGGAGGTAGATATACCATCACTTTCAAGGCATCCCTGCTCAAAAATTTTGGAAGATATTATTGTATAAAGACTCCTGATAGGATAGTTCTTTGCAAGCAAAGATAGTTTGAAGAAAAGCAACACTGAATCATAACATCAGGGTATTCCAACTAGAAGCATGGCATGTTAAGCGTTCTGCTGAGCCAAGCCTTGATCTTAAAGGGTGCAACTGAATTCAGCAGATACAGTTATCAAAGCCCAGCAGTTACCCCAAAAAGTTACTGAACTCTAATGGCAACTGAAAACATAGGTAGAAAAATAAATGTGATCATAATCGTATAAAGGTAGTCCAGTAACTGAGGTAATTTAGAATTGAATTATTACCCATAAATATGTACCTGAACTTTGCTCTAAGTGATACAAATCTGAAGAAATTTTCATACTGAACCAATAGCTTTACTGACAGATGGTGTTTGAGAAAAGAACATGTTCCAAAGATTTTTTAGATTTTTTTAGATTTCTGGTGCATTGAAATGAGAGCATACCTTTTCAGAATCTGAACAATGTCTGTTACAAAAAGTAATAGGGACTATCAGGTGCAAATGTCTCCCCAGTTAGTATACATTATAAATACCTGAAATCTAAGTTTTAAGTATCTCCCAGTTTAAGAAGGAAAATATAGCTGCCTTTAATTTACTGCCTTAGAACATTTTTATTTTGCTGAGATATTAGAAGGACTTAGCATGCAGAATGTAAGATAAGGTTAAAAAAAAATCTTGCTTGGTGACTTCTAATACATGGCAAAATGTAAGTGACATCATTTAGCTCTATGTCACCTCTTTTAGGCTTTCTTTTGAAGAGGTTGTCAAAGAAGTTATTTAAAACTAGTTTAAACTAGTCTGGTGTTTTTTCTCTTAAGAATGACTTCAGATGACATGATATCCTAGTACATTTATATCTATAATCACATGCCTTCACATAACCAAGAACTACAGTGTAGTCTAATTTTGTTTATCTCAAAGGCAGAAAGTAATACTCTTAAGCTTCTCTTATTTTCAAATTTCAATCATAATATCGAAGAATTAAAATAGCCTTTTACCAAAAAGGTAAATCAGTTCAGTGAAGAGCATGCTATCATATTTCTATATTCAGACACTATTTAATTTATTTGCAGAGCAACTGAGCTCATTTTTATATTTTAGTGGTTATTTTTTACATTTGAGTAAATAACTCACAACTAACAAATTATTGAGGAAATTCACTCATTTTTTATCCGCAAAAGAATTTGAATAGGAAATAGATTTTCTGCAATTAAATTTTTTGATATAATTAAGTTATATCAAAACTGAAATCTAAGCAGTGGCAGGCAACAGCAAACATAAATAAACATATATATATTTAAAAAGCTAGCTATCTGGAAAAAAAATAGTATCAGGCAAGTCACACTATTTTTGACTATTGCAATTATATCTTATTTTATTTATTTTTTTTAAGTTAGGAACTATTAAAAAAAAAGGAATATTCACTTTTGAAAATATCATAGCAGTGTACTTCTTTCTGGAACTTCTTTCTGAGGAGCTAGAGATGAGAAACGTATGAAAACAGATCCTTATTCATGTATCGCTTCAGCTGAAATAAACTATGATAAATTGAAGAAATTCTTGCTGCATATAATGATTCATAGAACAATTCCTCTGGATAATTCCTGAGTTCTAGATGATCAGTGTTTAGTCACCACCTCTTATGAGATTCTCAAACATACAAGAGGCTTATAAAGTGTGGTGTCCCACCCTTGCCACTGTAGTTTCAGCACAACACCAAAGGGCAGACTGTGTACCTGCTTCCCCTTAGAGATATGCTGATATGCTCCTGTTAATACATCTTAGAGTAAGTTTCCTTCTTCTTTCAGTAGTATTAAGTTGTTGACCCAGAGTTTGTGGACGACTGACATCACATCCTTTTCTGCTATACTGTTGCTTGGCCTATTATTCCCCTATTTAAATTTGTGCATTTGATCTCTTCTAAAGTTCACATTTTGTACTTGTCTTTATTGAATTTCAAGTTATTGATTTCAGACCATTTCTTCAATTTGCCAGCTCATTTTGAATTCTAATACTGTCCTTCAAAATGGTTGCAATGACTTCAATAGATTTTACAAAAAACACTAGTTCTTATTGTAAAGTTCATAAAAGAAAAACTGAATATTATTAAACCTTGGGTAGACCTTTGAAATACACTCAATAGGATATCTGTATCTGAAAGAAACTGATTTATAATTATAAAATTTTGTTAAATATGTGCATAAATATGTATATAAATATAATAACTTGTATAATTTCATAAAAAATAATGTTTTCCTAATGTCATGTGAACTATCTCAAAAGTCACTTTGACATCAAGATACATCACAACTACTGTTTGTCTCCTAATCACTGAGCAAATTACCCTTTGGTATAAGGCACCTAGACTTGTTTAGCGTTACTCATGCTGTATCTGCTTTTGCAGGTGCTTGCCGCATAATGCACTAGTTTCCTTTCATGTATCAAAGATAAACTGGCCATTCTATAGTTCTTCAAAACTTCCTTTTTTCTGTTTGTCATTTTCAAGTTCTTTGAGGTATCACTTTTCCTTCAGGAAATCTCAAAGATAATCATTAATAGTTTAGAGATTGCTTCTGTAAGGAAAATTTCATCAAGATCTGCTGGTTTGCACGCATCCTAATATCTAAATATTATTTAGCCTGCTCTTTCCCTAACCTGGTCTATGCTACTTGATGCTCTTTGCTGCTTAATATATTTATTAAATATTTAGTCACCGTTAGCCTTTTCATGAAGAATGAAAAAGGACCATTTCAAAAATATATCCATTATTCAATTATCTTCCAGTTCAATAATGAACCTACCTTTCCTTCAAACTTTTCTCATCTCTGAAGGGAAAGTGGGACTTTTTTCTGGCCTTTTTATATTCTTCACTAGTTGTAAATCATTTTTCTTCCTCTCCATAAGTTTACACTATTCCTTAACATTCATCTTCAATAATATATCTGTTTTCAACTTCAGGCTAATTTCTTTATTGTTTCAGGATATTCAATAGCTCTGATGGAATTGTATTCACAGAATCACAAAATCATAGAATCGCTGAGGTTGGAAGGGACCTCTGGAGATCATGTAATCCAACCCCTCTGCTCAAAGCAGGGCCAACTACAGCAGTTTGCTCAGGACTGTGTCCACTCAGGTTTTGGATATCTTCAAGGATGGAGACTCCACAACCTCTCTTGGCAGCCTGTCCCAGGGTTTGATCACTCAGAGTAAAAATGCTTTTTCCTGTATTTAAATGGAATTTCTTGTATTTCAGTTTGTGCCCGTGGCCTCTTGTTCTTTCATTGGGTACCACTGAGAAGAGTCTGGCTCAGTTTCCTTTACTCACTCCCATCAGGTATTTATACACACTAAGATTCCCCCTGAACCTTCTCTCCTCCAGGCTGAACAGTCCCAGCTTTCTCAGCCTCTCCTCATATGACGGATGCTCCAGTCCCTTCATCATCTTTGTGGCCCTTTGCTGGACTCACTCCAGCATGTCCATGTCTCTTCTGTACTGGGGAGCCCAGAACTGGACACAGCACTCCAGATGTGGGCTCACCCATGCTGAGCAGAGGGGAAGGATCACTTCCTATGGGCTGCTAGCAATGCTATAGTATGTCTGGCATGTCCATGTCTCTCTTATATTGCTCTCTTGCTTTTTTTTTTTTTTTTTTAAATTATTATTATCTTAACATCAAGATAATTCTGTTAATTTTTTAACACAATCTCATTTATTAAGTGCATACATTGATCTATGATGTCTAATTTTGATTCAACAGTTTAGGTCACATGGCATCCCTATTCTCAGATTTAATGAGACTAATTTCTGAAGTGCAAGAGCCATCAGACACAATTTTATGAACTCACTCCTCTGTTTCCTTGATAGTATTGATATTTGTTCAACATTCACTAGTTTTTCAAATGTTTCTGCAGGCAGGGGCAAGAAAACAGTTGTAGTGAACACATTTAAAGTTGCATGCCAATATACACAGAAGATAGCGCTGAATATGTGCCCAGTTTTATTCCACTGTGATTTGTTAGCCAGATTGTAAGATTATGATCTGTTCTGTGTAAGGACCATCATATTTTTGCCTTGCTCCCAGTGCCTCTCAGGAGGGAAATGTGATTCGGGGAGACTGTGAGCACTTTCCTGATGGAGAGAGTCTATTTTGACAGATCTGTGTCTAGTATAGTGCACACATTAATTTTAGGATAGCTATTCTGCCAAGTGCATAGGAATGGTGGAATTAAAGTACTGCTCATGCCATGCCATATTCTGACCAGTAGAAAGGCAGAAATGGAATCTCTTGTGACTCCAGACTTACCATTTTTTTCCATTGGCTTCTGAGTGGAGTCTAAAGAGTAACTTTAATGCCCAGTACAGATGCCCTGTGAGCCTGTGAGCCATGACTAAATTAGTTTATGACTTAGTATCAACAAGCTATTCTCTATATTTAGCTATGCAGTGCTTAAAATGTTCCTCTTTAAACCCAGGGCATTGTCTTTTGAACAGATTATGATGCTTTGGCTCAGAATGAATAACCCTGTATAATGAGAGTTGTCTGACTGGAGTCAGCTCATTTGTAAAACACTTTTCATCACAGTCTATTCCAGTCCTTAGAGTCCTCAAACTTTCTTTATCTCCTTCCCATCTTTAATTTTAGAGCATGTCATCATGCCTAAAGGCATACAGTTGATTTATTACTCTTCTCGCTAATGTTTATTGTTTGTACAGAGTTTGGCATGTACAGCAAATATCAGACATGAAGTGTGAGAGTTACACTGCTTTTAGTTACTTTTTTCTGTATGTCTTTGTATTGGCATTGTAAGGAATATATTGTCAGAAGGGATTGGTGGTAAAAAGAAAGTTAGAAGGAAGAAAAGCTTGAAGAATCAGTTAATGAGCATGATTTTAGTCTGACAAGAGTACATTAGCGTTATTCAAGAAAATATGAAGGTGAGACTTTGAAGTTTTGTTTCTGTGTTAGTCTTACAGAAGATAGCTTTCATACGATTCAGTAAGGATTTATAACCTGGTTGAACAATAAAAATCTATTGCAACACCCTGGTTCATAAAAAGCTTTATACAAGTAAAACATAAAGAATTATATTGACCAAGAAGACAAGCCTTACCCAAGAGGGCAATGTGAATAGCTGCTTCTTTAATGAGCAATCAGGTGACTGATAATTTATCATAATCCAGCTTTCTTATTATAACCTAATTTAGGTTACAATGCAAAGTAGATCTCATGCAGAAAATATTAAAGGGTACTATCCAGCATGACTCTTGGCTGCTAGTACATTTTTCAGACATTCTGTTGCTTGCCACAGAATAGTGGAGAAGTTTCCCTCATTAGTTAATCCTGTGTCCTATGGCTGGATAACCTTAATTCAAGCATAGGTTCTGCTCTCAGATCTACAGTCTGGATCTCTGAAAGGTATAACAAACAAATACGCAATTTTCACTAGCTCATAGACTATCCAATACCTTATTTTTATGACAGTCAATTTCTCTGACTGAGGTTAATAATTTTAGAATAAGGAAAAAAAGAGAAGACACCAGCGGAAATCCAATTACAGAACTCATTTTATTGTAGAGTTCAGATGAAAAAAGAAAATACTGAAAGGCAGTTCGGAAGCATATAATGCAATGCACTAAATTCCTCTGAGCTGGAACATCACACAAGCAGATCATCTCCTTGTATTAGACTTTTGGGGTGCAACCTGTACTACATGTGATGAAACTGGGGTGTTTACCAGTGGTCTGACTCGTGGAATATACACTATACAAAAGGAATTTTCATTTTATTTTATCCCCAAATGCTACTGTGATCCCAAACTTTCCCTAAACATTTGGCAAATCTGCTGGAAAACTGTTCAGAGGTTTGGTGAATGGCATTTTGTTTATCAAAGATAGAGATGTATTGTTGTTTTATGCAGCATGCCTTTCTCGTTTGGTATATATCTGAAGTTAATAGTTCAATTAATTCCTTTCTTGTAAAGGAATTACTTATTTTCTTGCAAACAGTGCCTCAACGTATTGCAAAAATTATCTTTATCTAAATGTATTTGTCTAATAATTGCAGTATACTTTATTTATAATGTAATCATTTTTACCCTTCATCTTCAGAAATGACCCAGAAAGAAATCAGTAACAGTTACCTGTTTAAAAAGTTTAACACGTTTTAAAAAGACGGAAAACCACCCTGACATTTTCTGTGGTATTATGCAATTGAAACAACTTTGGATTTTTCAAAGGAACTTTTAACTTTGCTAGAGTACATTTTGTATAGGACAATTTAATATATCTATATGAAATGTAACTGAAATTAATTATTTAATTCAGTGGATTTATTATTTATTTTCCTTGGGTTATATGCAGACCAACAAAGAAGAGAGAATCACATACTATTTATGCTAAGTGAATTTGCTTTATTTGTAAGTCTGGAAGTACAAATTCTAATTATGCAATTATAACAATGTGCTATTAACAGTCAAATATGACATACTGCATTGACAGGCTACTTTATAACATGATACTTTATGGTTACTTTTGGGAGTGTGGAAAATTAGCAAGGTTCCAGAAACTGGAAAAGGCAATTTTAATGCCTATTATTAAAAGAAAGAAGAAAAAAAGGAAATGGGAAAGTTGTCAAGCAGTAAACTTATTGAAAGTATAGTACTGAAATATGCACTTGAAACTGCATATTTAATTATAAAAAATATTTTGGTTTGTTGTCTTGTGTCTGTGATTGCAAAAATAAAAATAATCGAACTTTTTGACCATTACAAAGATCACTAGGGAAATGGAGTGCCAAAAACTTTGTCATTTGTGAAGAACTAATCATGTTGTGGCCATTTAATTTCAAAGGATTAAGAAGTAGGTATTGCAGGTGAGAAGTAGGAGATGTCATATAGCTTCACTTTTGCAATTCTTTTGATGCCGCTTATCATATTCTCCCCACAGGATTCCTATCAAGTGAGCAAAAAGCTGATTGTAAAGCTGTACAAAAAGAACAGTTATCAAAGGGTTACTGTGAAACTTGAAGAACAGAATGAGTGGAATTCCAAAGGAATCTGCAATGAGTCTAGTAATGTTCAGCAGTTTTATTAACAGCCTAGCTGATGGAATGACAAGTACACTTATTAAATTTACAGATGACATCAACCTTCTAGAGTCTGTAAGCACATTGAGGTTGAATTCAGAATAATTTTGAGAAAATGAAGAAACGGTCTGAAGAAAGATGCAATTTACAAGGACATTTACAAGGTGGAAATAATCAACTGCATGAATTGAAGACAGAGAATAATTGGCTAAGTTACTGAAGAAACTGGGTTATTTTATCTAGAAAAAAGGGGGACAGAAAGGAGACCATATAACATCCTTTATATATAGAAGATACCTGCCAAGAGAAAGGTAATAGACTACTATTCATGTCGCCTGTGGATAGGTTAGGAAGTAAGAGACTTGCATTGCAACAAGCACAATTTATTTCAGGACATTTTTTTGGAACTGTAAGAATAGTTAAGCACTAGAATAGTTTTGCTAGGGAGGCTGTATGATCTCTAACTCTGCAAGTTTTTTAGGAAAAATAAATATATCAGGACTCATTCAGACATAGCTGATCTTCCTTTCAGACAGTGGGGTGAACTAGCTGACCTATCATGGACTTCTTTGGACACCCATGTTTTATATGATTGTATGTATGGATATACGCACATTTGAAGCCATATACTTAATTTTAGTAATGTGTCAGCCCACTAATCTTTTTCTGTAATTGAGAACTATGTAACATGACAATTTTAAATATAAAGCTTTTTGAAAGTTGCGAATTAAAGCTCAGATGTCTATCTGCACTACTGTAATTTAATAGTTACTGGGTGTCAGCTAAGATACATTAACTGTATGCATGCTCTTAGAGAAAAGGATGCTGCCAGTTGTGCTGATTCTTATTTCAAATGATTTTCTTCTCTGGCTTCACTTAAGCTACTCCAGAGTATCTTGGTGAAAAAAATCAGAATCAGATCCAAAGTATCTAAACTATTTATCCCCACTTTTTAACTATTTAACTAGAAGGACCTCCTTAGGGTTGCTATATAGTTTCCAGTCTACTAAGTACACAGAGAAAAAATGAGAGAGAGGGAAACAGTGATGTATGATATACAACATTTTTTAGGTGTAATCTTTCAATATTTGCCCTGAACATCTATGCAGGAAATTGCTGTGCTTAAAAATTCAACCAATGAAAAAGGATACTCTATGTCTATGTGTGCAAGTGTGATCTCTTCCTTTGCTCAGAAAATATCATAGCAGTTAAAAATGATAATTCATATAAACAGGATGTCCAGTAAATGTGACTAGAATCTGTTTTTCATCCTTTTATCATAGTAAGCTTGTGACACTTAATTTCTTTGCAATATATAATAGATGACACATACGCACATATTGCAGTTCTCAGTGTAAAGACATTCAGGAACATAATATGAGGTTATATATGTGTTTAATCAGTACATCATATCATATAATAATCTTACAATAACTGAAAAATTATTAGTGCAGCATAATGCTTTAGGTGTACATACAATCATAAAAAGCACAGATATCCCAAAGAGTCCATAACAAGGCACCTAGTTCACCCCATACCTTGAAAAGTTACATTTTATAAATATACATACACACATATATATATATTTATACATATATAAAATCAGTAATCAGTATCCTGGGGTGCATCAGGAAGAGTGTTGCCAGCAGGTGGAGGGAGGTGATCCTCTCCCTCTCCTCAGCCCTGCTGAGGCCACATCTGGAGTACTGCGTCCAGTTCTGGGCTCCCCAGTACAAGAGGGATGTGGCACTACTGGAGCAAGTCCAGCGAAGGGCTACAAGGATGATGAGGGGACTGGAGCATCTCTCTTATGAGGAAAGGCTGAGAGAGCTGGGCCTGTTCAGCCTGGAGAAGAGAAGGCTGAGAGGAGATCTTAGCAATGTGTACAAATGTCTAAAGGGAGGGTGTCAAGAGGATGGGGCCAGACTCTTTTCAGTGGTGCCCAGTGACAGGACACGATGCAACGGGCACAAGCTGAAACGCAGACAATTCCATCTGAACATGAGGAAAAACTTTTTCACTGTGAGGGTGACAGAGCACTGGAACAGGTTGCCCAGAGAGGTGGTGGAGTCTCCTTCTCTGGAGATATTCAAAACGCGCCTGGATGCAATCCTGTGCAATGTGCTCTAGGTGACCCTGCTTGAGCAGGGGGGTTGGACTAGATGATCTCCCGAGGTCCCTTCCAACCTCAACCATTCTGTGATTCTGTGATTCTGTGATTCTGTGTAAATCATTTCTTAAGCTTTTACATCTATATATATCACTGTTTCACTTTGGTCCTCTAAAAAAGGAGAACTCAGAGGATATAAGAAAATACTGATTTTAGCTTTGTCATGCTACGAAGGTTTGATAGTAACGACTGAGACAGTAACGTAATAAAAAGCTATGTTTACTTCCTCACGCAAGCTCTTAGATTAGTAACATCCATTAAAATAATGCGATTACTAATTTAGAAAGGATAACCCGAAATCATCAATTACTGATTTAGAAAGGATAACCCCAAATCATCGATTACCGATTCAGAAAGGATAGCCCAAAATAATGCAATTACAGATTTAGAAAGGATAACCCGAAACCATCAGTTATTGCGCTAGTAATTGGAAACACTGCTTATCCCTACTTGAAAGCTTTCTTGTTCACTCTCCTAGTGAGAGGGCTCTCAACCTCGAGGAGTTACCTTAACCCAGTGTCCCAGGAAAAGGGGAGGGGGGGGATACTCACGGTCCAGCCGGAGAGGATGGTCAGGTCACGTTCCCGTCCCTGCTCAAACTCTCTTAGCTGCCAAGTCTCCTTTTATACGGCTGGGGCTCTGGGCAAACACTGCTTTTGCTGACTTTTAGCAAGTTTCGCAATCGCAGGACTGTTTGTCTACTTGGAAGGACCCTGCTAGCGAGGCAAGACCACAACACCTCCGTATCGCTTCTCCCCTCTCTGCAGGTCCATGCAGATTCCTTGGCCTTGTCAGGCAGCAGAGTTCTTTAGCCGTTAGCTCTTCTAGTCTGCAGCCTTGAGCATATCAGTTGGCAGACTTCTTCAGTCCTGTTAACTCTTCACTTGCTCGACAAGCTTACCCTAGTGCCTGTATAGGAAAGAGGGCTGGGCCCTGAAACACTGCAGTTTGCAGCAGCTGGAAGATATTCTCAGGGAATATTTGCAGTTGTATGGAAGTATTCATGGTGAATGGATCAGCTGAACACTAGAACAAAGAAAACAAAAGAGAGAGGGAGAAAGGACTGATGCAAGTCAAGTATGGGTCTAGTTGTGGTCAGGGGACAGTGCCTGTACTTCTTTGGATACAGACTGTGGATCAACATTTCACTAGTGATTGGGAGGTGACTATTAGCAGGAAGGCTGGAACACCACTAAGTGTGGTCACTTTCTGCTAACAGGATAACTGGTATAAATGCTGAGATACTACTTTACTTTTTAAGCAATGAAATACACTTATATTCACAGTATCAAGACTGAGAAACTATCTCTGAACAAAGATCGAAGGCTAATGTGTTCAGATTCTGAAAACGAAGTATTTATTATACTGAAACCATGTGTTAGATTTTATATGTATATTTACATGCATGCATCTATGTTTATATGTCTATATGAAAAAAAGGTTCTATCAAAAGCTACCAACAGACTTAGACCTGACTTCATCCCATCTACCATCACTCATCCAAGTAAGAAATATTTGTGCTCTGGGCTTTCTACATAGTCAGTGAAGAAAGACGGATGAGTTCAGTCACTTTTTCAGATGGGATGGTTTTCAACACTTCTGCCTAAAAACAGTTATTTTTACAGTTATCCAGAACATGACAAGAGGCCTTTCATAAGGCAGATTTCTTATTGCTTGCTGTCCCTAGGTTTTATGATTTTTACATTGTTTTGGCTGCACAGAGGCCTGTCTTCATTGGGAGCATTGCAGAGCTTTTGTGCAAATGCTAGCTTGATGGTTAGATTTCATTCTAATTGCACTGAAAACTATTAGTTCCAAACCCTTCAGTTCAAACACGGACTTCAGATGTGTTTTTTCTATGGCAAAGTTCCCGGACTGTAGATAACTTTCCAGAAGGAGGTTACTACGGCCATCTCAACTTTCAGAACAAATCTGGGTAAGCTCTCACTACCCAAAACAGGTCTTAGGCTGCTAAACACAGAAAGTAGTTTTCGATTCTTGATTTATGCTATATATAATTTAGTTTCATGGCTGCCTTATAAATTAGGCATAGTTAAGATATTAAGTCCAAGAGTGAAACTCAAAAACCTTACAGAAACCCTTACATAGATCCTATATGCTGATCAGTAAAGCCACTAGATGACTAACATTCACCACCTGCATAGGTCTAGAAATACTGGTAGTAGGCTTGAGGAAGGACCATTTGAGTGTATGTTAGATACTGTAAAATTAAAAAGAACTCTTGAATGTCTTGCTCAAGAATAAACATAAATAAACCTCAGTTAGTTTTGGACCTATTAGTCAATTAATTAATTAAAAATATCTACAAAGTGCTTCCATTTTGATTATGCAAATGATAACATAGTATTCATTTTTACATGGCTGTAATATCAATCCCAGCAATTCATATGTTTTATACTTTTGTATACTCAGTAGCACCATGCTTCCTTAAAAAAATTGCTACTTTGCATACCCTTTGCATACCCCTCCTTTTTGGCATTTCCTCCATAGCAGAAAAAATGAAAAGATGATTCCAGAGAAGTTGAAGTTAGATCTGAAAACTAATGAAGCTAAACACATGCCAAACCTCAGAAGCAGAGTATATACAAATGAAAAGAGGGAAAATATTAACATGATCGCCATGACTGCTATGAAGTCATGCCAGGATATTTGCTAGCTTAGCTGTTGCTTTGAAAGCCCTCAAATATGAATTCTTAATAAAAGTGAGGTCTAAGACCTCTCCACACATTAGAAATTTTCCATAAAAAATGCAAGTGAATTCTCTTTGACTGTATCCTGCTCAAAGCATGCTCTGTTTCCATGAACATTCTGGGGATCAGATTCTACTCGCTCAAATGCCACTGGTTGATCAATCAAAATTTCCACAGGGAAGGATGCGATGACCAGAGCAATACTTTTCTGTGGCCTTCACAAGTAGGGATGTATACCCATTATTATTTTATGATTATTAAAAAATGCAAATATATATATATATGCAATTTTAAAGAAGCTGGGGCTTCCCCACATTAGAACCTAAGCCCAGTAGAAATTAGATTAGTTATTAACTCCAATGGGTTAAATTACTCGTACAAATGTTATTTTCCTCTAAAGTGCACCAGGAAAAAGAGTACATTTTGTTCATCTATTTTTCATACAGAATACAATCATGTATTTGAGATATGATACCTCAGTATAGTGTAGGCCTTAAGGTAGGACTAGCAAGCAAAGAAGAATATTTTTTTCTTTTGTCTGCTTCTTATGCCTTGTGGCTTGAATCTCAAGCCTGATTATTAAAATTATGCTTAGCATAACTCAGAGAAAAAAAAAATGATATGTGTGTAATTTTTGTGTGAATTGCCCCATTAATATTAACAATATTCAGTTCATTCAGCACATTGCCAGTGATATGCTTGAGGGTATTTCCAGTCAATGGATAAATAAAATGTTAAATAGATAAATAAATAAATAAATAATGGATTAGAATTGTAGGAGGTCAGTTTTCCCCTCTCTTGGCAGAAAAAGGTTTTTCTGTTTATTAAATAAGTATCATTTTTAATCATTTGTTTGGTTCTGTACATAACTAACCTAAACTAAGAAACTGTCATCTATCTTTATTTCAGCTGTCACAATGCATCCCCAGTGCTGTCTGGCTACACTATCAAATGTAATTTTTTAGGATGTGCAAACTGCTTTTCAATGATTCTTAGCTTGGTTCAGTTCCTCTAATGCACCAAATCTGGGACTGACATCTACATCTTTGTTGATTCTTTCTTTATTAGTTGTGCCTCCAAATTTAATACTTTCTTAATCTGACTTCAATAACTTAATATTCTACAGCTCTTCCTTCATCACTATTGTTTCTCATTGTTTTTCCCCCTTTTCTACATAATCTCTATAGGAGATGTCTTTGGCCTTTAATTAGTAGTTCTTGCTACATTTCATGTGCTTCTCTTCCTTTCTGATGTCCTTGTCAGAAATCACAGAATTTAGCAGAACTCAAATAGGCTCCTCCAGCCTTTCTAATATTCCAGAAAATCCCGTTTCAACACATATAAAATTGTTTGATGGACTAAATTTTTCTACAAATCACACACTGAGTCACAAAATACAGTAATAACAACTTTGAACTCAGAAAGTGTCACTCATAAAATGCTTTGGAGTACAGTATGGTGTAAATTGCCAGCGACCAAAAATACTTAAATGAAATAGTGAACATAATTCTTTAGTTGATTCTCATATTTTAACACAGGCTAAGAATTGTGGACAACAGCAGGACATCTGTTCCTCAGCTGACGGGCATAGTCACAAAGAGCCCTAGCTCTTGCTGTTTCAAGTACCTGAAGATTATATTTAGGGCATATCAAATACCCAGCTCATACTACCAATAGTGATTTTGAAAAATCTAAGAATATTCCCTACTAAACATGAATAAAAATTCCACACAAATTATTAACATGACTTTTGCCTTGTCTGCTATATTCATGATCATGCTAAGATTTTCTCAAAGAAAAACAGAGACGATATTTATGGAACCCAGGGAAAAAGAAACATAGCAAGCAGCTATTTTACAGACTAGAAATAGAGGAAAACAGTAGCATATAAATCTGGATATAGGACAAAGAACAACCTTAGAGCAAAGTGATAGGAAAGTAGGAACCAGGTCACAGTTATATAAAGAAGAAAGTAAAACTGGATTAGAGGCTGGAGACTTAGTTTATTTTTTGATTATGGCCGGGCATAAGATTAGGCTGGGTTAGCTCTATTCCAAGTCACACAAACTCAGATTTTGTAAGTGGAGGTCTAGGTTCAACAGGAAGGAAAGTCCTTATCTGGCCAGTCTACAGAATCCTACCAATGAAAACAGTCATAATCAGACTTGGTGAGAAGGAAGCAAACTAGAGGGAATTAAACAACCAGAAATGGCCAATGGAAAGAACCCAAGCTATGAATCAGCAATAATTAACATAAATGTAAGAAAAATAAATTATACAGAGGATAAGTCCAAATTACCAAATTCAAAACATTTCTCTAAGTATTATGTTCATTCACTTCAGAAGACATGATGCAGAGAAAATAAATTAAAAAAGAACCTAGCTAAGCATACTGATTGGTTACAGTGAAATGGAAAGTGGAAAGGGAAAGCAGATTCAACACCACTAAATCTGTTAAGAGTATGCAAGTGACCACATGAAAACCGTTACAATGTAAGTGCTAGAAGTGCTTTTTGGGGATGCGGAGGCAGAAAAATCTGTGACTCATCTTTGAAAATAAGACTTTAGAATTCCAGATTTGAAAGGCTACTGTTTTTAACCTTTGATATAGTTAACTTCATAATTGCAAATCAGTCACAGATTTCAAAGGGAAAGAAATAGTCACCTAGAAATTATGGTATTAGTGTCAATTAAAATGAGCAAGGAGCTCCTGGCAAAACTCAACCAGAAGAAGGAAGTCTACAGAAAGTGGAAAGGGGGACAGGCCACTTGGGAGGATTATAGGAACGTTGTCAGAGTATGCAGGGATGCGACGAGGAAGGCTAAGGCCCATTTGGAATTAAATCTGGCTAGAGATGTCAAGGACAGCAAGAAGGGCTTCTTCAAATACATCAGTAGCAAGAGGAAGCCTAGGGAAAATGTGGGCCCTTTGCTGAATGGGGTGGGTGCCCTGGTAATGAAGGATGCAGAGAAGACAGAGTTACTGAATGCCTTCTTTGCTTCAGTGTTTACTGCTCAGGCCAGCCCTCAGGAACCCCAGATCCTGGAGGCAAGAGAGAAAGTCTGGAGAGGAAGACTTTCCCCTGGTGGAGGAGGAGGATTGGGTTAGAGATCATTTAAGCAAACCTGTCACCCACAAATCCATGGGCCCTGATGGGATGCACCCACGAGTGCTGAGGGAGCTGGCGGACGTCATTACTAGGCCACTCTCCATCATCTTTGAAAGGTCATGGAGAACAGGAGAGGTGCCTGAAGACTGGAAGAAAGCCAATGTCACCCCAGTCTTCAAAAAGGGCAAGAAGGAGGACCCAGGGAACTACAGGCCAGTCAGCCTCACCTCCATCCCTGGAAAGGTGATGGAGCAGCTCATCCTGGAAGCCATCTCCAAGCATGTGGAGGAAAAGAAGGTGATCAGGAGTAGTCAGCATGGCTTCCCCAAGGGGAAATCATGCTTAACCAATCTGATAGCCTTCTATGATGGAATGACTGGCTGGGTAGATGAGGGGAGAGCAGTGGATGTTGTCTACCTAGACTTCAGCAAGGCTTTTGACACTGTCTCCCATAACATCCTCATAGGCAAGCTCAGGAAGTGCAGGCTAGATGAGTGGAGACTGAGGTGGATTGAGAACTGGCTGAATGGCAGAGCTCAGAGAGTTGTGATCAGTGGTGCAGAGTCTAGTTGGAGGCCTGTAGCTAGCGGTGTCCCCCAGGGGTCAGGACTGGGTCCAGTCTTGTTCAACTTCTTCATCAATGACCTGGATGAAGGGACAGAGTGCACCCTCAGCAAGTTTGCTGACGATACAAAACTGGGAGGAGTGGCTGATACGCCAGAGGGCTGTGCTGCCATTCAGAGAGACCTGGACAGGCTGGAGAGGTGGGCAGAGAGGAACCTCATGAAGTTCAATAAAAGGAAGTGCAGAGCCCTGCCCCTGAGGAGGAATAACCCCAGGCACCAGTACAGGTTGGGGACTGACCTGCTGGAAAGCAGCTCTGCGGAGAATACCCTGGGAGTGCTGGTGGACACCAAGTTAAGCATGAGCCAGCAATGTGCCCTTGTGGCCAGGAAGGCCAATGGTCTCCTGGGGTGCATCAGGAAGAGTGTTGCCAGCAGGTCGAGGGAGGTGATTCTCCCCCTCTACTCAGCCCTGCTGAGGCCACATCTGGAGTACTGCATCCAGTTCTGGGCTCCCCAGTACAAGAGGGATGTGGCACTACTGGAGCAAGTCCAGCGAAGGGCTACAAAGATGATGAGGGGACTGGAGCATCTCTCTTATGAGGAAAGGCTGAGAGAGCTTGGCCTGTTTAGCTTGGAGAAGAGAAGGCTGAGAGGAGATCTTATCAACGTGTACAAGTATCTGAAGGGAGGGTGTCGAGAGGATGGGACCAGACTCTTTTCAGTGGTGCCGAGCGACAGGACGCGAGGCAATGGGCACAAACTGAAACACAGACACTTCCATGTGAACATGAGGAAAAACTTTTTCACTGTGAGGGTGACAGAGCACTGGAACAGGTTGCCCCAAGAGGTGGTGGAGTCTCCTTCTCTGGAGATATTCAAAACGCGCCTGGATGCAATCCTGTGCAATGTGCTCTAGGTGACCCTGCTTGAGCAGGGGGGTTGGACTAGATGATCTCCAGAGGTCCCTTCCAACCTCAGTGATTCTCTGATTCTGTGAATTTGCTAAAGCTGGGAATTATAATTCTTATTAAGAGAAGCCAACTGACACAGACTAAGAGCATGAACATTTTTAAAGGTAGTATGCATCTACTTAAAAATAATTCAGACAGAAAGGAACTAACAAATACCATGAGTAAATTATATAACATCAGATATTGCTAGTGCAACAGTGTGTGTTGGAATAATAGATTAAGTCTGTCTAAAATGCACTCAAGCCAATAGAATTGACGATATATTGTTTTTGCTACATAACATGGAAAATGTACATTGTAATTGTTATAGTGATGCTGTAAAAAGTCCACCAATATATTTATGTTTCATATCTGTCATTTCCACATCTGAAAAGCACCAGAAGCGTTAGAAAAAACAGAATTAGTTACTTCTAACAATTTAAAAGGTATGTTGAAATCTGATGGACTACTGATGCTCAAAGTATCTATTATGTAAGATCAGTACAATCAGGACTGGCCCCTGATTTTAACAATTGAAGCCAATTTGAGTAAAAATCAACAAGGACAACAGATGTCCTAACAGCCTGATGACTCTGGTGATAGATTATAACTTGAACAGAATTTGTCTAGTTGAGTCATAAGCCCTACAAAAAATGTTGGCTTATGACAGCAATATGATACGGGGGACATGGCAGCACTAATGGATACCAAGATGATAAAGACAGTGTTGTGTGGAGATGAATGCCTCAGAAGAAAACTTTAAAATCCTGTAATTAGCAAAGAGTGTGATGTATTGTAATATGCTCAATTTTACACTGGAAGGAACTATTTAAAGCATATCTATTGATTAACATAAATCCCGACTAACAGTTTGATCTATGGATAATAATGATTTGTATTACACATTTACATTTTACATTGTTTCTATCACTGCATCCCATAATTAATAGTAATTCTTTCACTGGGGTATTAAAAAGAATAGTAAGTGGGAGGACAATTTGATTTCAGTACTGGGAATAAAGAATAGCATTAAAGAACTACTTTTCTGCAAACCTTATCTTTAAAAATCACTTTAGCTTCTGGCAATAGGTCTATTGCTATAAATGGATGTAATGTAAAAATTCAGTCAGACTAAGCTTTCATTCAGAGAAACAGTAGATGGTAAATACATTTTAAAAATCAAATATTTATTGGAGAGAAAGCAGAGGGTGCAAATGATGATGTAGGCAGTGAAATATAAGGTCCTGGTTCTGCAAAAAAATGTATTCATCAATATGTGGGACTATGCACAGCTTTAGCATTAGGTTTATGCAGAACAGCTGACAGAACTGGGCACTAGAGTGTATGTTTTATGTTTCGTTAGCATTAACAGCTTATTGTTTTGGATCATAGAAAAGAAACAATGGAAATAATTCCTGCTTTGCAAACTTACAACTCATGCCTTTTGATGAGATCGTTTATGTATTGACATGTTCAAAGTTTGATGACAAATTCCAGTATTATAACTAGTCTTTTCACTCAGAATCATGATCTAGGAAAGATATCATAAACAATCACAGTCTATTATATACCTTTTTATTTTGGAGGATTAGTTTCCATGTCAGTGAGACAGTTTTTATTATGACGCCATAAATGTGAATAGTAACATAATGATTAGCGAACATACATGGGGGTAGGAACGAGTTGGGGGAAGTGAGAACTTCCTGAGCTGTTTCATTGCCAAAGCAAGAAAAAAATATTCACTGTTCTAATAATGTGATTTGGAAAAGGAAAAGCATAGCACACGGGATACTTCTCAAGTGAAATTTTGGGAAAATGCTTATAGCTCTGAATAGATTTAAGGACTTGGTCTCAGGGATGGAACTTTTTAATGTATGCATTTTAATATTTTCACAACATTCTATTTTTATTTTGTATATAAAATAGGGTTATGGGGAAGGACACACACAGAAGTCAAGGAGCATTCTCATGCAACATTTTATTTTTTGAGGTTTGCTGTCAAAGGTAATCATCTATAAATAGAAAGGAAGAGGGGAGAAGTGATAGACTATCCAATGAAGATAGAATGAGAATGGAAAACTATATATTTAGCTAATATATAGCTAGTATAAAGCTAAATAAAACTCTATTATTCTATACTAATGAGAATCAAGAAGCTCGGCTCTGAACATTGAAGGAGCATGCAAAACATCAGCATCCTAAAGAAATCACCATTCTCACCGAATTTATGAGCTTGTCTTAGGTCATTGTGATAACAATCTTCTCTCCTGTGGCCAGAGTCAGTCAGGTCCTCAGAGAGTGATACAGCATGGATGATTTATTCACTATAGAATTGTTCATAAATGAGATGTGTACAATAGTAATATTCTTCATGGTTAAACCCAGATTTCTTTTATTCAAAATGGTGAAGAATGACTGGAGGCATAAGCTGGACAGCAAAGGCAACAAGAAGTCCCAACAGAGCACAGAGTGCACATTCCTTATGATACCAATACATACATATAATCAATGTTTATGATGTGAACTACTTATGGTGAGGTCTGTCTTCCATGTGCTCATAATTAATCTAGTAACTGTTGATTTTATTTGCTTATATCTGTTTGTTTCCTATATCCATAAATATGGGACTGAACATGAAAATTTTCTCATAGCTATCCATAAATTGCTGGGGTCTTCCTTTATTTTTTGGGCAGTCTAATAACTGTTTGCTAATTAGAAGCTGGATCTTGGTGACTTCCACTTTTGTTTTTTATCACTTTTCCTCCCTTATGAAAGATTTTTTTTAACAGTTTAATTCATTTTCTTCCCTTCCTTAATATTAGTAAGAATAAACTGATTAGTATAAGTAGCCAAAGAAAAAGACTAGCTCCCTAGTCATAGACTAGAGTCCCATCCTGTTATGTAGCCAAATTTATTCCAGCAGAAGATCAAAACAAAAAGAAGTTTTCAATAGAATTAGAGATCTGTGTGTGGTCGCAGGGCTGTGATCTCATTGCCATTACAGAGACATCGTGGGATAGTTTGCGTGACTGGAATGCTGTCATGGATGGCTGTGACGGTGTGCTCCTTTCCCCCCCACTGTTGTACTCTCTCCCCCTCAACCTGACCTCCCTGTAAACAGCACATATGTAGGGGCTAGGTGAGTATGCGCCAACTAAGACCTGTCTAGTATGCAAATATGACTATGAGTCAATCATCTACCCCCCTTAAATAGGGGGCAGCCCAGAGCCCCTTGAGCTCTCCTGCATGGCAGCGGGCTGCACTGCAGAACCTCCCCTTCAGCAGGGACGCCTCTCAAGGTTACTCCTCGAGGTTGAGAGATTCCTTACCCGCGACAGATCCTCGGTAAGTGATTAATAGCATGATGAACTTTTGCGAACATCACAAAACTTTGCTGAGTTATATCTCTGACTAATTGCACACAAAATCCCTTAGACATAAACCGTTGACCAAGTCTGAGACTAGGACTGGATCCAGCCGCACCTAGGCTCCTCTCTGAAGGAGTTTAGAAAGCAAGGGGGGTCCAGTCTGAACCTCGTGACTCAATGGGAGGGTCTCCGTTGCACACGCATCTGACCCTGTCCTTCATGCAGTAAATAACTGAGTGAACCTTGCCAATCGAACCTCATTAAATCGTTCTTATTTACGATTGAACTTTGTTAAGTCGCTGTCACTACTCTAATAAATGTAGTGCTGCTTCCCTCTTACGAGTGAAGTGCATCACTCCTTTTGTGACAATGGCTACGTGCTTTTTAGGAAGGACAGGCCAGGAAGGTGAGGAGGGGCAAGTCACCCTTAATGTGAGAAAGAAACTGGAATGTATGGAGCTCTGCCTAGGGGTGGATAATGAGCGGGTCAAGAGCTTATGGGTAAGGATTAAGGGACAGGCTAGCATGGGTGACACTGTGGTGGGTGTTTACTACAGGCCACCTGATCAGGAAGAGGAAGTCAATGAGGCCTTCTAGAGACAGCTGGAAGTAGCCTCACGATCACAGGCCCTGGTTCTCATGGCAGACTTCAACCATCCTGATATCTGCTGCAGGAACAACACAGCAAGGCACAAGCAATCCAGGAGGTTCCTGGAGAGCACTGATGATAACTTTCTGACACTGGTGGTGGAGGAGCCAACAAGGAAAGGTGCACTGCTGGGCCTTGTACTAACAAACAAAGAAGGACTGGTTGAAGATGTGAAGGCTGGGGGCAGCCTTGGCTGCAGTGACCATGAGAGGGTGGAGTTCAGGATCCTGCCAGGAGGAAGCAGGACAGTAAGTAGGATCACAACCCTGCACTTCAGGAGAGCAAACTTTGGCCTCTTCAGGGACCTACTTGGAGGAATCCCATGGCTTCGGGCGCTAGAAGGAAGAGGTGTCCAAGAGAGCTGGTTAATATTCAAGGATCACCTCCTCCAAGCTCAAGAGCGGTGCATCCCAGTGAGCAAGAAGTCAAGCAAAGGTGGCTTAACCAATCTGATAGCCTTCTATGATGGAATGACTGGCTGGGTAGATGAGGGGAGAGCAGTGGATGTTGTCTACCTTGACCTCAGCAAGGCTTTTGACACTGTCTCCCATAACATCCTCATAGGCAAGCTCAGGAAGTGCAGGCTAGACGAGTGGAGACTGAGGTGCATTGAGAACTGGCTGAATGGCAGAGCTCAGAGGGCTGTGATCAGCGGCGCAGAGTCCAGTTGGAGGCCTGTAGCTAGTGGTGTCCCCCAGGGGTCAATATTGGGTCCAGTATTGTTCAGCTTATTCATCAGTGACCTGGATGAAGGGACAGAGTGCACCCTCATCAAGTTTGCTGACGATACAAAACTGGGAGGAGTGGCTAATACCCCAGAGGTCTGTGCTGCCATTCAGAGGGACCTCGACAGGCTGGAGAAGTGGGCAGAGAGGAACCTCATGAAGTTCAATAAAAGGAAGTGCAGAGCCCTGCCCCTGAGGAGGAATAACCCCAGGCACCAGTACAGGTTGGGGACTGACCTGCTGGAAAGCAACTCTGCGGAGAATACCCTGGGAGTGCTGGTGGACACCAAGTTAAGCATGAGCCAGCAATGTGCCCTTGTGGCCAAGTGGTATCCTGGGCTGCATTAAGAAGAGCATTGCCAGCAGGTGGAGGGAGGTGATCCTCTCCCTCTACTCAGCCCTGCTGAGGCCACATCTGGAATGCTGTGTCCAGTTCTGGGCTCCCCGGTACAAGAGGGATGTGGCACTACTGGAGCGAGTCCAGCAGAGGGCTACTAAGATGAAGAAGGGACTGGAGCATCTCTCTTATGAGGAAAGGCTGAGAGAGCTGGGCCTGTTTAGCCTGGAGAAGAGAAGGCTGAGAGGAGATCTTATCAATGGGTATAAGTATCTTAAGGGAGGGTGTAAAGAGGATGCGGCCAGACTATTTTCAGTGGTGCCAATCGATAGGACTAGAGGCAATGGGCACAAAGAAACACAGGAAGTTCCGTGTGAACATGAGGAAAAACTTTTTCACTGTGGGGGTGACAGAGCACTGGCACAGGTTGTCCAGAGATGTTGTGGAGTCTGCATCCTTGGAGATATTCAAAAACCATCTGGACAGGGTCCTGGGCAATGTGTTGTAGGTGACCCTGCTTGATCACTGGGGTTGGACTAGATGATCTCCAGAGGTCCCTTCCAACCTCAGCCGTTCTGTGATTCTGTGATATCTACTTTTTGAATGATTTCTCTTCAAAACCAAAATTTCACTGAAACATCCATCTCAAGCTGACCCATTCAAAAACAAGTCTTTGTTACCTTTAGCAACTGTAGATAATGTAGATTGTTTGAGATTCTAGACATGTTAATAGGATCTTAGAGGGCACAGGAGGGAGCTGTGAGCTAATGGTTTTGCTAGTCTCCCAAAAAAATCAGAAGTTACAATAGGAAAAAACAAAGAAACAAATAGGTAATTGAGGAGACTGCTGTCTTTACCTGAAGACATTTGCAGAAATTCAATGGTTCTTCCTAGAGTTTTGGTATTTTCCAGGAACCAAAGGAAACTGATTTTGCATGGCAGAGTTTTTTACAATAAGCATGGACGTCCAGCTACACAGTTTTTTAGTCAAATACTCAACAGGAATGGGAAGAAGGCAAAGAATTTTCCTGAACTGTCTTACACCTCAACAAGCTGGAAATGTCTTCTTATTGTTCTTCTGAAAAATGAACAGTATAAGCCTGAACAATTTATTTGATGTTGCTAGCAGCACACATGCTAACAGGCCATGAGAAACTACTGGTTTTGTCATTAAGGTTTCAGAGACCAGTCTAGTGGCTAAGTACGCCTTCATTGCTAAGAAGAGAAGCAACCCTGTTTCATGCTGTTGGCAGACTGTGAGAAGTTTGAATCATTGCTCATATTTTCCTACCTGCATGTAAAAGCTAGTACTTGGCAGACCTGAGTACTGATGCAAAAAAGGCTATGTCAGAAGACACACACATATATTTTCAGCAATTACAACAGAAAGTTTTTATCTTTCTGCAATACCTTATTGGAACTCCAGAAACCCTTTAAATCAACCAGCCTGCAGTAGTGTTACAAGAGGACTGACATTGTAAATATTACCTGGGTACATCACATTTCCAGAACACGTTTTTTGCCTCCTCTTTCTTTTCCAGAACACAGTACAGAGTGATTCAAAGGAGAAGAAAGCTATCCTCCCAAATTCTATAGATTTTGTGTTGTGTTTTTTTTTAGTGGCCATCACCACAGAATTCCACCACACTGTAAAATTTATGTAGGGTGTGACATACTTATGATTTAATATATCTTTGGAAGATCTGCTGCTTCACCTCAACAGTGCTATAAACACTAGTGAAATATTTTATTTTAGAAGCAAATATCCATGGCCAGTTTGAGAAACATCTGTGTACATCAAACCCAAGTGTGTGCTAGATGTGTAGATATGCATAGACGCTGCTAAAGTTCTCTTTTGTAACAACTATTAGGACATAATAGCTAAATAAACTACCTGTTATTATTAAAACGAATGGTAAACTGTATTCACCATCACTGAACAACATGTGAACATATGGATTCTACTTTCCATTTTTCTGTGTCTACTGTACAAAGTAAGTGTGAACTGTTGCTATTCTGATCTGGCAACATATATAAAATCCACTTCAAATTCACATTGCATTGTTGTAAATAACTACAGGAGGATCAGAATTGTGAGATCAAGTTCAAACTGTTACTTAGAAGAAAAAGAATTTAATGAAAAGCAATTTCCTTGATATACTTTATGGATATTTCTCAAGAAGAAATAACCTACAGTAACTGAAAAGTATTTGGTAGTCAGATGCAAATTCTGCAGCAGTTCTTGTAAAGGTTAATGGATAGAAATTAATTCTTTAGGACTGGAGTTTGGGAGCTACAGGTGCTCATGCAGAAATAGTGCAACATAAGTAATACGAGTGCAACATAAGCAATATGAGTTGCCAAATCCTGTAGCCCGATAGAGGTGAGGCTGCTACAGCCCCATGTCCCCACATACAGACAGTAGCAAGGCTGAGCATGTACTCCCAGTAGGTGCACATGCACGCCTACATGCAATACATATATACATATATGCATGGCTGGCCACACAAATCAACGCAGACAGAAAACACTGCACTCACCCAAATGCAAACAACACCAACAACCATCCTGTTCCCCTTGCTGGCTGATCAGGATGAAAGTCTGTTTGTGGGAAATATATATCCGTGTACACAATACAGATCCCTCCAGCAGCTGACCTTAGACGCTCAGTCTACCCCACAGCTCCCTAGTCTCTCCAGTTGCTGGCAACTGCATATACGAGCCCTCAAGGCCCAGAGCCTCACTCCAGCTCTTGGTACAGACCCCCTCATTCATGGGCGCACACACATGCACAGACACACACCGGCACCCTATGGATCCCCCAGTAATGGGCCTTAGACACCTAGTCTAGCCAGTAACTGGCCCTTGAATCTTCTTGTCTCCTGTTGCCTCACGCGCAGACACACACACACACACAGTCGGGTCTCTCATTCAGCCCCTAGCACCCACAGTCTTTCCGGCAGTCAGTCTCGACCTCTTGGTCCCTTCAGTAGCCAACTTGCAGACCCTCTGGTCTCTCCACTATCCAGCCCAGACTTACAGCAGCTCCAGCACCTGGCTCCCAAGCCTCTTACCATACTCACTGGCTAGCGATCACACACCGACATACACACCCACACACTGTGCACACGCTCCAGTCTCCCCAGTTGCAGCACCACAGACACCCGGGCCCTGTGACCCGTGGTGTCACTCCAGTTGCTGACACTTAGACCTCCAGGCATACACATGCATACACAACAGTGAGCCCCCTCACCCAAGAAAATAATCAGAAATGGAGTTTAACAAGAAGAAAGGACAAGTTTTTGAGCTCCTTATTGATATATATGTATTTCTACCTTGCAAAATATGTACACAGCACCTGCTGAATCACTTATTTCAATAAAAAATGAATTATGGTTGTAATTCTAAACATTTCACTTGTATGCACACATTCATTCATGAAATAACCCTTTGGGTCGAACTGGCACACAAATGTAACAGTGATGGGTTCATTAGAAGATGGATATTCTGCTCCAAGATACATACTGAGGCTTCTATTGGGTCTTTTTTTTCTTTTTTCTTTTTTTCTGGCTTAATTCCATTGATTTAAATAGAGTATATCAGCAGAGATATGACTCATTGACTTCAACAGGAGCTTTATCAATGCACTAAAAAGCAAAGTTTTGAGAAACAATTTTGGAAAGACTGGAAACAACCTGAATCACTATTATATTTTGAATTCCCTTTTTTCTCCATTATATTCTTATGAGAAATGAGTTCTTTAGAACACAGCCTTGATTTACCTAAGCTGAGGATGTGTCCCAGTTTTATGAAATTAAGAATATTGCTGAAAGATGATTGTGATGGAGGTGATAACCAAGTTGGCTGACTATTTCTGAATAGCCTGTGAACTGGTGTTTTTGCCTCTGTGGCTGAATAGTAAATCTTAATATCAAACTACTCTAAGTACAGAGCAGCCTTGTAAAGAAGATTAGAATTAACCACTTTGAGATATAGTTGTTATCTATGCAGTATAGAAATATTTAGCGTCCTCTAATTATGCTCTCTATCAACGAACATATAAAAGCATCATTAACTTCATTAGGAATTATATGTATACACCCAAGAGAGGCTACATTCTTCAAAAAAGACATTGAGCTTTTGTGAAAGATATTTTTAGACTTATCTCTGAATAATATGATGTCAGCTATCAAAGGAAGATTGGGCTTATGTAACAGGCACAGGATTAGACTAAATGCCAGGCCACAACACAGGAATAACTTTTAAATAACATAGTGTTTGCAAAATTTATTGCCCATGAAAGGCAAGTAAGTTGAGACAATTTATGAATCAGCTAACAACTGGCTTTAACATATTGTTATTAATAACATTACTCTGCATATTGGCATTGCTGTAGTTCTGCTATTGGCACTTTCCCTATGTAAATACATTTTTTCCTCTGAATTTGTAAATGAAGTGCAAATATTCAGCTACGACTGAAACAGGATCTGAGAGTGTGAAGGACCAAATTTCTGGTTTGCTAATCAGGCCAATGGACATCGGTAGGGCAGTGAAAATAAAAGATTATGTGAAATAAATATTGCCTGAATTTCAGACTATAGCTATGTTGTAGGATGACAAAAAGCTGTTGAAACTGAGCGATTTCATTTTGGAAAAAGATCCAAAATATGACTGTTTCCAAAATGGAGTTGTGAAACTTCCTTTTCTATTCTTCCTGCACAGATTTGGTGCTCTGTTAGCCCTTCCCACTTGTAAGTAATTCAATATATTTTAAAAACATGGTTCCAGAATGTCTGAGGGTTTCTTGAATGAACCAAAGTGTACTACTCACAGCCTACAATTTCCTTTTACTTCATTGTTTTCTTCATAACTGAACCTTGGTGCATATATTTTCCTACTTCAAGGACACTCATTAGTTAAAGCAACAGTAAATCTCCAATCTTCTGGAAACTGTGAAGTGGCCTAATGAGACCTGGTAGGTTGATTATCAGATCTCTTTGGCTTCCAGAGAAACCAGTAATATACTGGGGATTAAAGGTAAAAATCAGAATTCTCAATAAGGCTGCTGCTTGAGCTAAAATGTAAAATGCATACAAGGGTTTAGCTTCCATTCAGATGAGATTGACGAGTAGTGCATGAACCCATTTATGTTAATCTCATTAAAAAGAAACAAAGGTAATAATTTAGGCATCAAAGAAATGAATTGTATTATGTGAAAAAAATGAGTCACTGAGGGAGAGAGCCAATGACTGCTTCATAAACTGTCTGGAGCTTATATTCACATAACACTTCTAGAGGGATATTCCATAGGTTGGTAAGAAAAATGTAATGCTAAGAAATGTTTCCTCTTTTTCTTGTGCCTTGTAAAGAAAGCATCCTTCTGCAGGCAGATGGAATGACTGGCACCAGTGCATTATGGATATTGGCTTTAGAAGCAACTTTAATTCTCAGAAACAGATCTTTCAAAAATGAAATAACTTAGGCAAGGCAAAATACAATTGTCTGAAGAATTAAAGTGCCACTCCAACCAACTAAAACCACTGAGTTATAATCTGATTTATACAATGGAAAGAACACCCATAATTCAAATATTAGGAGTGTAAATTCTTTTTTCACTGTTTTAAATAAATTTTCTATAGATGTCAGTATGAAATCTTGATTTTTCCGACTAAAACAAGCTTAAGTTTCCACCAGGTTGGCCTAGTACACAGTTTAATTAAAACATTCATATTCCCATGGTGGATCCTTTGGTAAAAATTTATAATATCAGTGATCACTTTCATCAAAATGCATATTTTTCTTAACCAGCTCTATTTTTGACGGTATATCACAGATACAACTTGTGTAGTTTCATTTTCAATTAATTTCAAGCATGGAGATCTGAGTAAATTTTTTCAAAATAGGCTTTAAACTTCTTTAAGCCCCAGAACTGAATTCGTATTGTCACTTTTTCACAGTTCACAGTATACAGATATGTCACAGCCAGGTCTGTGCATAAGCTTGATGTTGATTCTTGTCAACTTTAGGAAACAAAGTCAGCAAGTAACAAAAGGCATGGAAAATTTAGACTGTAGGTTCTCAACTTCAAAAGCTTAAGTTACAATGGATGTAGATATTCATATCTGAGCTGATCACTTAAGTTCCTTTCATAATCAGTGAAGCAAAAGAGGAATTTCCAGGCTGCAATTCAACAAATTCTAATCTAGACAGTAGATAACTCACACCATAAAGTGTCCCTTCTTTTCTTGACTATAAATGGAGCCCAGAGTCAACACTCAGATGTCACAACTGCCCTGCAGATCTGAAATAAAATGAATCCTACCAAAGATGACAATTTTTCTATATAATTTACAATGAACTTCTGGGATTCTGGCATAACTTTCCAAACAACCAGCTTCTTTAGTCCTGCAATGCTTAAATTTGCCCCAAAAAGGACTCTGAAAAGGCTGTTGTGTCTGATACATGGTCCTCTGTAAGCACGACAACTTATTTTAGAGCTACAGTCAAAAATCTTAGTGAACTGAGTTTTTGATTTGGAGACATCTTTCTAAATTTAAAAGTCTTAAATACTTTGAGGAAACTCCATTGTGAGATACACATATTGGGGTTTGTTCCCTTTTCCTTGGGTTATTTTTTGTCTTCTGTTTAATGGTTGCGCTAAAGAATAAATGTGCATTATTATATAAAAGGGGTCAGGCACTATTCACCAGTGGTGAGACCAACTAACACAACACTATTTGTACCCATTCAGTTAAACTTGCTACTTCAAAGCAGGGCAACTGCATCCAGTTTGCCACTTGGGAATGGCTCCTTGCTGTACTAACCACTACTCCACATTTGAGTATTGCCTGTGGGAGTGGCTGATGGTCTCAGGCCATTGCACAGATTCCTTTTTGTCTTACAACTGGAAAAAGGTAAAGGCCTATTTTTATGTAATGGTGCAAACATAAGAAAATTGCACTGACTACTGCTGCAGAACCAGAACAAGACCTCGATGTGCCATATAAAAACCTTGATGGACAGGAAAGATGGAAAAAATAATTCTTTCCATGCTGTCCCTGCAATAAGAATCAGTGTGAATGAACCAAAGATAATTATAATCAGTGTATTTTCTTCATTAGTACTGTAATTAACAGTGATTCATGTGAACAGAAAACACTACAAGTACATTAATATCAAACTCAACAGAAACTCATAGAAAAAGAATGAATTGTTACAAAACAGAAAGGCAGTAAAAAGGCAGGATAATATCTTTAGTTAGTCAGCTTAATACTTGCAACTAAACTAGAGGTAAAATTACTTCTTTTCAAGAAGTACTTGACATTGTCTAAGTTTTATTGCGGAATTAGAGGACTGTGTTATTTAAAATATGCAATATCAGTAGTCTCTCTCCTACACTTATGTAAGTATTTCACTTTCTCATTATGTGGGGAGGATAATTTGACCTAAGAAGAGGACCGAAAAATTATATATATATAAAAAAAAAAGAATAGGAATTATTTTAAAAGTCTCACTGAACTCCCACTGGAGTCAATGGGTAAACACCTAGCAATTTCAGTGGGAGTAGTACTGGACCTATGGTAAGCAGGTTATATTTTCTAATGTACAGTGTATAGCGGCTCTATAAAACGAGATTCATAAATTAATTGACCTTCAGGTTGCTCCATCTTGTACAAATCAGGACTTATGGAGCAAATAATTACCTATAGGTCTTCCTCACTTCGGAGATACCAAAATCACATTTTCATGTAGAATCAACAGTTCATGCAATTTATGGTCACTTTACTCCCAGAATGGTTAATGTAGACAAAAGGAAAAGAAAGAAAAACTCTGGAATTAGTCAGGTGATTATATTGTACATATTTCTTAAAGTATGCCTTAGGCTGGTCAGTTAGCACAAATCATTATCCTGGATGCTTTTGAGTAGCCCTTTTTAAGAGTGCCTTGGCAAAAGTACAATAAAATATATTAATGCTTATTGTCTTTTTTCAGATATAGCTTTCCTTTTTAATTTTAGAAGATGAAATTTTAAGTGGCATTATCTTGTCCTGTAATTCTTGTTTCATCAGCTGGAAATGAACATAAGTATAATCATTTCAGAATGCAGAAACAGCAGCTTTCGGACATTAGCTACACTGCATTAAAAATGTCAACTACTTCAGTATTCATTATATAATGGATTATTATAATTCTCTTCATTGGTACTATTAATTCAACATTTTAATAAAGGGTGTTATAACTTGAAGAGAATCAAATGATTGAAGTGAACAAGCTTGATGACTACCATTAGTATTGCTGCAGTTGGATATCAATAACAAGTAGTTGAGGAAGTGTTGCATATGTATATACATACAAGTTATTTAGAATCCCTTGGTGTATAGAATGAATTGTCAAAGGCTCTAGAATAAGAACATATGTAGAAGCGTACTATCTCAAGACTAGCAGGGGAGCCAGCAAATATGTCACCAGAGACATTGAAAGTACAGGCACAGGATGGTACAAGAGGTCTCAGGACTGTACATAAAAATATTCAATTATTGATATAGAATTGTGTAACAACGTAATGAAGCTGCCCATAACTGATGGCATAGCTGGAAGTATATGACTAAACAAAACAATTAATTGTGCAGATGTAACCGCTTCAGAATTGGTTATATGGAATTAATGATCCTGATATCCTATAACATTGCTTATTTAATTGGCATTAAAGAGAAATATCTCTAATGCTTTTGTTTGGTTTAACATCCCACCCTCGAGACTTGTTTGTGGTCTGAATGCAACACAAGGCTTCATAAAAATCACATATAAAATAAAGTAGAAAATCTTGCTTTTGTGTTTTACATACATGAAAATTTAGGCAAAGATTATGAGGATGAACAGAATCTGGTCCTTTTACAAGTAAAGTTATAAACTTCTTTAGTCTTTTTCATGAAAAGAGGGAGAATAGCCTGTGAAACAAAGTGTTATTTAGAACATTTGCAGATAATTTTTAGTTTTTTACTCAAAGCTATTCTGTACATACTGATAATTTTCCATGATGCTGAAGCTGCACGGTTCAAAGAGCAAGCTGATTTAGCAATGTCTGACCCTCATGCAATTTAGCAGAAAGGCAAAAAAAATTTACTTCTCAGAGATATTTTTATCAGCTGCAGTGTTTAGCAGCTAACAGAATTCACATTCATATCATTCATATCATTCATAATTTGTATCGTCCAGAGTTGATGAACTTCATCTGATCAAGAAAAACTATTTCAGTATTCCTGCCAAATTCATGAAGGAATCTGAACAGTGTATCATTTGACTCTTCAAGCATATTACTGCATTTAAGGCATTAGATTGTTTATTCTCAAATAAATTTCTGTTGCTTTGACCTGAAATTTATTTTAGCATAGGTTTCTAAAACATCCAGCAAACATCCATTTTTAGTTTTCTCAATACCATACTTTGTATGCTGTTTTGTCTGGGTGTTTGGCAGACAGCTAAACAAAATGCTGATGAATAAGGGACAGATTGTTTCTGACCATTTACAGCTTTGAATCTACAAATGTTTATACACATGCTTGACTTTCCAAGTAAATGGTTCCACTGACATCAGTGAGACCACTTACGTTAAACATGCACATTTTTGTAGGATCAAGATTCACTTCTGCAGGAACTGAAAAGCAAACAGAAGAAGAGATGACTCAGTAGTTTTTCCTCACTGTAAATAATAAAGATCCAAATGACAATAAATTAGATCTGCAAATATTCAACACATTCCAGGAAAAAAAAAAAGTCTAATTTGCAAAGGATGACCTATAAGCAAAACCATTCTGTTGTTATTTTTCACTAAATTTTCCTTACAGTCAAACCTTTTTTCTGTATGCACAGTTGGAGTTTCTATGTATCTGAAGTACTAGTAATTTGATATGAAGTGATTAATCTTTTACCAAACATCATGTCTGATAATTTAAAAGCTAGGCTTATATTACATTTACATTAATTTCAAAAGATGTTAGTGTTTAGAAAGAAATGTCAATTGCCATAGTAAATATTAATTCAATTTCAATTAGTTTTAAAATATTTACAAACTTTTGGAATTCAGAATACAGTTGCATAACTTGTGAATTACATCATACAGAGTTGGCTATTAAATTTAATCACAGGCTCTTTGGGTTTGATTTAAAACTCTGATAATTGCAGTTCTTCCAAATACTTCATGTTTGTCTTTTACTTTTGTTTGAGTAAATCATTTTTTTCCATGGAATTTCAAGCTAGGATAAAATAAAAAGCTGTGAGAATAAAGTGAAATCACAAAATACTGAGGTCATTCATGTAAATTTCATTTTAAATAAAGGCCAAGCAATCAGATCATGTTGAAGCAAAAAGTATTTTTACTGCTGCCACTTGCGAAGTTCCATGTGGAACTGCAATACGGAACGTTACCATCAACTTGTAGATTCTGTGGGGAAATAAATTCTAATTCAGATGGCCATGTGCAAAACTATTCCTCAGTGAACAAGATGGCACCTATTTTCTTATCCTTCACACCAGCTTGTCAACAGGACTTGAACAAAAGACAGTTTTACAGCCTTGCTTGGCACATAGGTTGGGCATTAATCAATGTGACAATGCAAACCCTTTAGCTGGATGCTTTACACATATAATTCTAGCCAGTTTGCTCATAATATTAGTTCAATTTGTACATTTTGTGATTTTTTTTGTAGTTGCCTTGCATAAAAATAGAAAATAATAAGTCTTGTTTTGTATGACCATCTCATATGCAAAGGATGAATCATGATATTTGATCTTTTCTGTAGGTAGGAATGTAATTTTTTTCTGATTTTCAGACACCTCTTTTCAATATTGCTGCTACCTTCTGATAGCAAATCAGTATTGCAGCTATGTGATGTATGAAGCAGAGGCAGATCAAGATGAATATGGCCATTCTCATTAAATGGGGCACTGTTTGCTCTATGGAAAAGAAGATGTATTACTGGTGGTGAATGATGTATATATTTCTGCAACATCTTGTAACCGCAGTCCATTAGAAATGATTTCCATCAAAACACAGAACGGTCTGAATGGGTTCATATTTCTTGAGAGTACAAGGGTAAGAAAGAGATCAGCTGACTGGGCAGCATGACCCCGGTTGACTACACTGCCTGACCTGTGTCAGTAGCTATCTGAATCAAACCTGCAGGCATCCAACATGAGGCAAAATACTTTTAACATTTGTGGCTTGTTGTTACAGGAAAAGATTTAAAAATAAAGATATTCTCTCAGTGTCACGGCATGAAAAATTGTATTTTCCAAGAATGTGTAAGAACCATGGGCCTTATTAATGCTTACAGTAAAAAAGGGCGTGTGTGTGTGTGTGTGTGTGTGTGTGTGTGGTGGTTTTTTTTCCTTCCATTAGGTCTGTAAGTTGCACTGGTTTGGCAGCATTCTAACATTCTAGGCAGGTGACAAATAGAAAAGGAATATATATATATATTTACATACTTAGATTAAACAAATGCTATGAGCAAACGAATATTTTCATAGAATGTAACTTTTTTGTATTCGCCAACTGCTGTGAGGATCTCAGCACATGTACTTTTAAGGATAGAGTATTTTTCAGTTTCATGTAAAACTAGCTTGTTTAGAAACCAGCATTGTACCTATGGCAGTATGAAATTTAATATCAGTGCAGTACCAAAAATTTCTAGTGTATTTTTTGACCCATGCTGGAATCTAAGATCCCACAGCCAAACTGTTATTGGTGCTCAGACTAGGTAGTTAAAGCTTACTGTGTCTTTGTGCAATGCATTTGCATGATTAGCTTTAATGCAGGTATATCCAGACCAAGGAAGGAAGTGCTCTGTTTTGTTGTGTTTTGTTTTTTGTTTCTAAGTGAAAAGATGTCATTACAGGCTGAGACAAAACCAGTGAAATTTCTTACAGTTCCTCTTCACTTTGACATCAGAAAAGTATTGTTGAATCTGGCACTTGTAGACATAGGAAGGAGATTTTGCATTGTTAATTCTTCTAAATGATAGATTATTCTGTATATAAATTATACTGTGTATGTGTTATATAATTTTTGTTTTGGAAAATGTAGCCTATTTAATTTTATTCAAAGCATGTGAATGTATGTCTTCTTTACAAAATGCATATGAAATACCTACGTGAAAACAGAAAATGTTACATATATAATACATGTAAAATTACTATTCCTGCACTTCTTTGCTATCAGTGAAAAAAGACAGATTTTGGGGAAAGTGTTTTAGAACAGATGTCTGGTCTAACAACTGTGAATTCCCCCTTGGAAAAGAGATTTTTTTCTCCCTTGTCTAAGGATGGAGCTTAGGGAAAACATTACTCTTACAATACATGTATGATTTTGATAAACTATCTAGGCTTATAATGATAGAATAACTGATATGCTCCTACTGATAATACTGCTTATTCCAGACTCACAATTTTACTTATCATTATTGCAACCTTTTTCTTCTCACGTTCTGAAGATGATAAGCCACTTGGAGCTTTTGACTCGGTTCCAAATCTTCATGCCTTTCAAATAATAGCAAAGACTACTGCCTTCATGCTTGTGGCTGTAATTCAAAATTATATGTTTTCAGCAGAACTACATTTTTAGCATACTGTGCGTGGGTATGCAGGACTACAAATGCATGGCACAGAATGTACATTATAATTTCTGAATAAATGGGAGCACAATATATATTTATTTTAATGAATGAAATGTTTATGTGTTTCTTATGTAGTCCTTCAAAAACAGAACAAAGAAGGTGATCTGAAGTAGAATTTACTGTCTTCTGAGCTAATGGTCCAAGTCTCATCACCTGACAACACAGGCTCAGCTGTGGTTCATGATATATAAATAAAACATAAGGCTACAGGCAGTAATCATAAAGGCTAACTGGCCTCATGAGTCTAATCTCCCTCAGCTTCCTCAGAAATCCATGGACAAGGATAGGTCCTTGGGAGAGTAATTCAGAGAAGGTGTCTAACGTAACTGTGAATTGCCATTTGGAAAAATGTATCTCTATTCCCTTGCCTAAGGAAGAAGTCCAGGGAAAGTAATCTTAAGAGACCAGTGTTAGTTTCTGTGAATACCCCTCAGAGATGAGGATTTGGAGGATAACAGTAGACAAAAACAGCACTTGCAGCAGAGACTCTAAATGAAACAAACTGTCATTAGTTTCAAAGTCGACATTCTTAAAGAAATCTTTATGAAAAGGGCAAGATGATAAACTCACCCCACTTGCTCTGCCTGGGAAGCTTAACTGTGCAGCGAATAACTGAACACTTAGACAAACAGATAATACACTTTTTCAGTGGAGCTCATCTTCATGATGATTCAAAAAGAAAGGTTTGTTTTGATGGGTCTTTGTTGGGCGAGTGAAGAGTTAACAGGACTGAAGAAGTCTGCCAACTGATATGCTCAAGGCTGCAGACTAGAAGAGCTAACGGCTAAAGAACTCTGCTGCCTGACAAGGCCAAGGAATCTGCATGGACCTGCAGAGAGGGGAGAAGCGATACGGAGGTGTTGTGGTCTTGCCTCGCTAGCAGGGTCCTTCCAAGTAGACAAACAGTCCTGTTATTATGAAACTCGCAGAGGTCAGCAAAAGCAGTGTTTGCCCAGAGCCCCAGCCGTATAAAAGGAGACTTGGCAGCTAAGAGAGTTTGAGCAGGGACGGGAACGTGACCTGACCATCCTCTCCGGCTGGACCGTGAGTATCCCCCCCCTCCCCTTTTCCTGGGACGCTGGGTTAAGGTAACTCCTCGAGGTTGAGAGCCCTCTCACTAGGAGAGTGAACAAGAAAGCTTTCAAGTAGGGATAAGCAGTGTTTCCAATTACTAGCGCAATAACTGACGGTTTCGGGTTATCCTTTCTAAATCTGTAATTGCATTACTTTGGGCTATCCTTTCTGAATCAGTAATTGATGATTTCAGGTTATCCCTTCTAAATCAGTAATCAGTGATTTTGGGTTATCCTTTCTGAATCAGTAATCGATGATTTCGGGCTATCCTTTTTCAGGCTATCCTTTCTAAATTAGTAATCGCATTATTTTAATGAATGTTACTAATCTAAGAGCTTGCGTGAGGAAGTAAACATAGTTTTTTATTACGTTACTGTCTCAGTTGTTACTATCAAACCTTCGTAGCATGACAGTCTTACAGCAAAAAAAGTCTGTCACTGAATTGCACTGTAGAAGGTGCTTCATGAGAATCTGGTGAAATTATTCAATTGAGCAACAGAACATGAGGTTTTGATCCAATAAAACACCTAAACACATGCTTAACTGGCATGTTAACATCTGTGGTACTATTTGTGCTTAAATCTAGCACACATTAAATACTTGAAATGTCAGTCCAAGACTTTAAATAAACCAAAGGTAAAAATCATTACAGAGAATTGTCTAATCCATTCACACTGGATAACACTGGTAAACTGATTCAAAGTTTGGCTCGGTACTACATACCCTGCCTTTTTTCTGACTAATAAAATACAATATATTGTTTATTTGTTCTGCAATAGTTCCACATTTTAGCTATTTTATCAAAACACATAAGCCAATCTCTTTTTTTACTTTTATTTTTTTGCTTATGGCATTCACTATTGTTGATCATTGTAACAAAGTAAACTAATACTTTTTTTTTTTCTGTCAGGAATATCTCAACTGATAATACACTCAAGACCCTGTCCCACTGAATATATTAGGGTTTTCAAGCATCTCTGTTGTGATAATGATTCCTGTGCCATGGCAATGTAATGCAGTCAGACTACCAGAGTGAAATGAGGTGATTTTGAACTCATGCCTGCTACTGAATATCATATGGAAACCAGAGCACTATAGCCATAGAGCCAACCATCCTTTCAGAAAAAGAGGCAGACAAAGAGAGTATGCAGAGCGCAGATGTCCACAGATCTACAGAGATGTAGCACTTGCTTCACATTAATCTCCAAGCACCAGAGGTTAAGAGGTTAGGCTTCCTGGCCTTTTCTCCATGTCACTTAATGTAAGTGTGCTGCCAGTTTCAATACTCAGTTTTGGTATTATCATTCCCTTTTTCCACACATTCATACACACAAACTATTTTTCTTTTACTTTTTTCTGCTGTATTTACATAATGTAATACAACTAGGATGTTAAACTGTTAAAACAATCAGGAACCTTCTGCATTAGTGAGGGACAAAGAGGATAAGCAAAGGAGAAAATGGTGATTCTGGCTTTCATTTGACTGTTTTATGGGTTTAATATTGCACATACTGGCATTTTAAAATATATTTTCTTAATCATAGTTATGCTAAGCACATTCCCAAAATGTCAGTTAATAAGCAACATGCTATTACAAGCCAATGCACTTCATAGCTTTGTAACACTGATTATATATGATGCAATACAAATTAGAATCTATATTGCTGAAGTCTACATTAAAAGAAAATGAAAAGAAGGATCAAATATGACAATCTGGTAAAAGTATTCATCAAGAACTAAGACCTTACGCAAACTAAAAGATAAAAGAAGTCCATGTTTCATTCATGAAAGATTTATTCTAAATAAGGTAAAAAGACTATCTCATTTCATCTGTTAGCAAATGTTTAACAGGGAAAAGAGTGAATATTGACACAATCAAACTCTAAAACAACTTTTGGAATTATTGTTTACTTCTACCAACAGGAAAATTTCTGCCACTTCTAATTTCCCCATTGCTGTAACTGCTTCCTAGTACCCTCCCAGCACACTAATTTGCTGGAGGGTATTAAAAATGCTATTTGGTTGTTGTTGCAGTGGAAGACTCTAGTGCTTAAAAATTTAGGAGTGCACAGAGATCAATGTGATAAGTGGGGGATCAGATACTGCTTGAGACAACCTCAATGGCCCAGGAATGACATGTAGATTTTTCTATTTCAAATAACTAAGTATTAACCTCTGAAAGAAAGGTGTCTGTTTGTTTCATTTGTCTTTGTTTTGTTTGATTTGTATCCAAGGTAAATTTTTACTGAAATATATAATTTATGCCAGTAACAAAATTACTTATTGGAATAAAATTTACTTTTTACCCTCTTCCCTAAATTAGGATACTGAAATAACTAGGAAAGCACTGAAGACTGATTCCAAAAAAAATTTACTCAGGGAAAAAACTATACATGAACATGATGAGTCATACTGAGTTCAGCTGTGCCAATACTAGAATAAAGTTACTTGTGCATGTAAGTATTTTCAAGGCTGAGCTCTAAGTCCAGGTTTATATCAGAAAAGTTTCCTGGCATAGATAGACGGTTACAATTACACTATCATCCCCTGTCCTTTATGAAGAAAGGTGTCCTTCTGCTAAAACAACTTATGAAAGTTCCATAAAAAAAGAAAACTGTGTTTTCAGGGGTATTTTTGTGTCTCCCTACCTCCCTGCACCCTGCCTGTACAGCTTTGTTCAGAGAGTTTTGCCATTATAAAATTATCATTAAAAAAAGTGCCTCTGTCTAGTGTAGACCTGTCAGATACTTATGCTGGTAACTTCTGTTGAACTTTCAAACAATGAAAGAAGAAAGTCATCTATCAAATCATAGGATGAAGAAAAGGAGACTTTTGCTATTTTAATCCTTCACTTTTCTAGGAAACTTCTGTTCATCCTAACTTACATGAACAAGTAATGTTTCTTTCAGCTTATTCCAGACATACATTAATATGGGTACATCTGACAAGATAGGCCTATAAAATTTATTTTAAACAAATATAGTTTATTTCCATATATGTATTTAGATAGATTTTCCTTGTGTTAGATCATCTACTGACAATTACGGACTTTCCGATTTTACTTCATCTAATGACTTGTAAACTGGAAGAACAAATATATAGGGCAACCCAAACGTTTATTTTCAGAAGACAGATGCTCCATATTTACCACAAATGCTAAAATAATTACCTGCAGGATCACTGTCAGCAACATTAATACTAAATGTATGTATAAGCTGGTTGGCAGATAACTCCCAGTTCATACAGAATAGATGGTTCATTGCCAGTTTTGTAACATGCCGTACTGAGAAGCAGATGCAGCACAAGAGCAGATGGAGATGTGAGGGGATATGTGACTCTACCACCACAATCATGTCTCATGACGAGAAGCATCTCTGTTCTTTTTCAGAAGTGCGCATGGTTGCAGATACAGATGGTTGGAAAAGAGATTAACTACATATGCCATGTGCATTTGAAGAGCCAAAGAGAAGCCATGGAGCTACACAGAACATGTATAAATTGCAACCTCTTACAGCAGGGAAATGGGAAACAGGAGCAATAATTATTTCTTTGGTAAAACTATGTTTTTAATAACAGGATCAGTATTTAGGTCTTTGCGGTGTTTTTATTTTATTTTTGTTTTTCACCTCTAAATCAAAAGAACACAGAGGGTTTGTTTGCCCCCTTGTGAAGCATAGAAATATTTACTGCCAAAACATTTGCTATCAAAACAAATCAGAATTATCATGGGTATATTAGGAGGGGGTTTGGTTTTGGTTTGATTTGATCCCTTAGTTTCGGTGCTAATTCAGTAGAATTACTTCAGTAGTTTTGTTTTACACTTCCATATTTTCCTAGAAGGCATTTCATTTTGTTGAATGCATCTGACTTGAAAGTGGGAAAGATGGGAGGGATGAAATGCATCCTAGCACTTTATTTAAAAGGGCATATTTCAAGTGATCAATTACTACATGGGTTTGATATAAGATATAAATTCTGCCCTTCAGATAAGCCTGCCAACTCGCATTCTCCCCCTCCAAACATTATATCCATTCTGCAGAGGATAACTTAGAAACTAACCACCATGCTTTTAGATTTTATGCCTTTGCATCTAAGGTAACTGATGAGCCTATACACATCAGTGAAAGCATACATAGAGCTTTTCAAAGTATTTTATCATACTAGTGTTTGGTTGAAAGTTAATTGACAATGGAAGAGAGTGTTTGGTTTGGGTGATTTTGTGGCTTTTGAATTGTTGTCAAAATAAGAATAAAAATGCCTAGGAAGCATGTGAGAAATTTTCATTTTTCTAGGAATTTTGTAATCAGATTTGTATCATCCTGCAGGTTCATATGGCCCTTTCCCATTCTCTGTCTCTGTTATTTAACAGTTTCATAGTTACAGTTACAGGTTTGGTCAGTACTTTTCTGGACTCTTTCGGCCCAGCAGAGGTATCATTGACTTAGAATATTCCCACACATGTATTTCTGAATCACTTAATTTACCCTAAGTAGGAATTTGGCATAATATCAAATATCATCAGTGTATGGTGGTTTAGACTTGTTTTTTACTGCTCAACTCCTGTTCCAATGTATCAGGTTCAAGTTTTAAAAGCTGTATGTGTGTTATAGTACTTGAAGACCTGCAGCCTCAACCTAGGAGCATACAACATGTTCTATTCAGACTGTATGATTTTTTTTTCCTTTCTGGAACTACCATTAAGATATCATTTTCTCTAACATAAAGACTCAGATACATCAGTCTTCCAGGCATTCATCCTTCTTTAAAATGACAACATAACTGTTTTTCTACCAACATGAATGGTAATAGCATCTCATCGTAATCTGGTGGCACTCTCCCTTATGTGTGACTTAAAGACTGTAATAAAAACATGGAAACAGTGCTTTCCTTTTTATTTTCTCTGTGTTCTGACTGTTCTGGCCTCACTGCAGAAAACTGTAAATGAGATTCAAAAGGAAAATCTCTAGTCATTGAAAGGAGATGCTTTGTTTCTTAGTTATTTTTAAGGCAGTCATAGGCAAAGCAGATGTAGTCATCTGGGCAAATACAGATCAGAAAATGGAGAATAAATTCCTTATCACTTAATTGCTTTTGAAAATAAACAAATCCTTAAAAATGCTTTACATCTCCCACATAAAAAGCCTACCACCTCACAATTGAACACACAGTGTCCAAGCAGGGGAAGGAACCAATGGATTGTATAATATTCTGGAACTCTTAAATGCAATTTTGAAATTTAAATTTTTACGTATGGATAGTTTATTCAATAAGGAGTGCTGAGTCACTATTAGCTGTGATGCAGTGTGTCTTCCTGCCTGTCCGGAGACCTTCACTTGTGCAGACACAGAATGAACCCTATTCTGGATTTTCTTAATATGTTACCTCATTGAACTCAACTACTCAACTCTAAATATCTGTATTCTAAAAGGAACTTGGGATGGTTTTGATTTTTTTTTGTACTTGATTGCTACAATTTTTGGACCAAACTAATATACAATGGCTTAATGTCTTCTAAGTTTTCTCTTTCTGCTCTGGAATATTGTTTCGTTGTCTACAGCAATCCAGCCAAAGGCTATTGCATAAGATCCACAACAGCATGTGTAAACACTGCATGTTGGCATTATACTGACTCTCAAAGAAAGGGATAGCTCTACTAGATATGCTTAACTACAGAGCTTTTATAGAGGAGATATTTTTTAATTGAATGTATTTCCGCCACACAAATGAGTTTTCAGGGCTTTTAACATCACTGATAGAATCTCGTTCATGAACTGAAGGAAAAGAGTATTATTTTGCTGCAGCAAACTGTTTCAAAATAACCAATTAATATGTTTGTAGAAGGAACCAGAGTGAAATGTAACAAAAGCTCCAAGGATTTGTAAGTAGAATAGCAAAACAAAAGCTATGAATATAAATCTGACACTACAATATGTAAATATAATAATAATTCAAAATAAACAATTACAAATTCATTCTATTAGAGATCAGCCGTTTAAGGAGCCAACTATCACAGTACTCACTTAAAGGCTTTTGCAAGGCGATTAAATTCTTTGAACTATGAGGGAAGTCTGAATAGTTTAAAACCTGAGACTTCTTCAACAAATAGTGTCAGCAAATGACAATGATTCAAGACCAGCTACAGGTCCAGAGTTAAAATGCTCATGCAGAGACAAAGACTTATCCAACACACTGATATTAATCCATTCTGCTTGCTTCAAAAGAGGGGTTTCAATGAGATTCTCCTCCCAATCTGAGAATAACGTGTCCATTAAGCTGTTGTTGTATGCATATCCATTTTACCTTCTCACTGCCACCTTTTCAGAAAATTACAAAAGTACTTCATTTTGTTTTGAGATGGAATGAAAACAAACTTCAAAATCAGTCAAGACGCAGAATGTTTGTTTTCCAGATAGCCTTAGGTCTCATGAATCAATACATTGTAAGCTATATTACTTGCCTCAAAGTCAAGGAGAGAGTATATACACTAGAGAAAGAACTGGAAAATGTGTGCCTGTGTCTCTGCTCATTATATTACTGAATAATTCAATTCCCTCAAAATTATGTCATTTCCTAAATTTGTCAGCACAAGTGAAAAGAAAATCAGGACCCCTGTTCCATAGCTTGCAAAATCTATAATTAGTCTGTTTGTACAACCTTCTGTATTCTCCAGTCTTTGGAAGATGCTGGATATTTTTTGACAAACTTCTGATTTAATGAGTCTTCAACCTATCCATAGCATAAAATTCTGTAAAGAAGAAATGGAAGTTTTCTAAGCATCGGGACACCGACGCCCCCTTCAAACAATTTTATTTAATGAAGCATGATTTATAAAAGACAATGTCAAAATACAAACACTTACACTGTCTTCCTTAGAGAGCAGTCATCAAGCAGAGAGCAAAACACATCAGTGGGTCACCAAATCTGACATGTAGTATTAATTAAAATACTGAAAATCACTGTGGTGGCACTTCTGAAAGAGGTTTAAGCCTACAGGTACATAGCAAGAGATCACAGTCAAGACTTTTGCAGTGGAAAATGTATCAAAGATAGCTTTACATAAATATAATTTATTTTTTTCTATTAATGGTGGCAAAATCACTACTGTGAGGTTAAGCGTGTGGTTGCTGGTTGCTACTGCAGACAATGAGGAGATATCGAAGTTAGTCCAGCAGCGATGACTCTGAGACTCAGAGCAATGTAGCCCCATGAGTGTGCCTACACTAATATGCCCTATCTCTAAACAGAGTGCTGTGTGAATGCGGCTGGAGTATTTCAAGTCTCAGTGGGCACCAAAGAGATTAAGATTTGTGAGGTGCTCAGATAAAATGGTGATGATTCACAGAAATATCTCAAATAGATAGACTATATGGCATATAAATTTTCTGTCATTAGATAGATCATTTAGGTTCTGAATCACCAAGATTCTTAAGCATCCATTTAATTTTGCATATGTGGATAGTCAAATGTAGTCAACTTGATCGTTCCCATGCTTAGAATTAGACATATTCTTAAGTTTGTTGTAGAGCCTTGGTCTGTCATATTATAGTAGAAAAGTCTATATCTGTAGCCAGAAAAAAACAGACTGTATATTCTGCACTTTGAAATACAATTTTAACTTTGTGCAAATTACTCTGTAGTTTGTTTTTTTTAATATAACTCCAAGTGTAGGTGAAGACATATTGCAATATGTAAATTACACCTTCATATAATTTACTCACAAGTCTCTTGATAGATGGATCAAAATCGCACATTTAACATACTAATCCTTTGCATTTAAAGCTGTTATGAAGAATTAGTTATTATTTCTTCTTCTACAGAATAATAGTTGTTAATGTTCTGAAAGTCATATATTAGCATCTGTTAATTGAGATTTAAATCACCCCTACGGGCTGGATAAAGAATATCCAAGTTTCACTTCACTTGCTGTTGAAGTGTAGCCAAATGTGGGTTAGAATGTGGCAGTTCTGTTCAAACATATCAGAGGACATATTTTCAAGAAATATAACATATTTGGGGGTATTCTGAATGAGGATGTTCTTTGAACAGATGAGCAAAAAGCTCTGTCTTATACAAAACACCAAGGGATCATGAGCTCCAAAATTTCTCTTTGTGTTTATTCTAAAATACATTAGCTGCACAACAGTCAACAATGCTGAGGCATTATATAGATCAGACCTGATTCTGATCAGAGCACAGACACTTACAATTTTTGTGCATTAACACCACTTCCCGCCAGTCCCCTATTTAGCCATTGAACTAGTCAGTGAGCTTATTTTGTAAGATATAGCAAGGTAACAGAGGAGACTTTAATACCAATCTCTATGATTTTGTACTTGTAGGCTGAAATATAAAAGACATTGTGTTTTAGCTCTGAACAACAAGTACTTTAACATATTCTTAATTCTAATTCAACAATACCTAACCCTAACCTGAACAGTTGGCTTTGTATGAGCCAGTCTTCAAGGCACAATGGCCTTTTTGTAAATATGAAGACATACACTGTATGATAGAAATTGTGTGTGTTTTAATTTCTCACTGCATGTTCATATCCTTACATAATTTATAATTTAAACTTTCCTAATGCAAGAGGTGCAATTCAACTGAACAGCTTTGAGCTCTGACTTGGCTTGTTCTGCACTGAGATTATATATATATATATATGTTATATATATATATATATATATATATATATATATATATATATATATGAAAATAGTGGTTTATATGGTCTAATAGTGAAAGGCATAAATATCAGTAATGAACTTCTAGTCCTGGCTCTAAGACCTCTTATAGGTTATACACAATCAATTTAAAGGATGTTAGAACTATTCAAGAAGGCTAACATCCTTCAAATGGAAATTATTACCCTTCAGTTAAGATGAGCTAACTGGCATTGTGAATGATCTACCATGTTCAGTGGTTTATTATCTTAGCTTCATGAGAGCTTGAGCTAAACTATATGATTTGGAATGAGGGAGGAAATGTACTTGCAGTCAGTTAGCTCCTCTGAGATGATCGGCAGTAGCTTCTTAAACAGTAAAACCTCAGTCACCTGTGACTGGCTGACCATACCCTATTTCTGTCTGCCAGGTTCCCTACATGTAGCATGGAGCTGTTTGTCTAGTTCACAGGACTGCCAGGAGAAATAATTACTTAATAGCTGAATATCTGAAGATGGAGAGAGCTGTATGCAATGCTGCAAATCATGTGTATTGCAATTCTTTGACTAGAATTGTTAATTATCATCCTTGGCTTGGACAAGATATTGTTAACCCTCTTCATCTGAAGTCTCATTTGCAAGCTGGACAGGGCTTTTATTATGCTCTCAGTTGCCTTTGCTCACTGAAGGAACATGTATAATAGGACCAGCTTTTCTCAGCATAAAAAAACCTCACAATCTTTGTATATTATCTCAGCCTTTCTTTTCCTATCTAATAGTCTTAGTATTTAGGATCCACCTCAGCAGGTCAGTGTACAGGCTGGGCAGGTAGGCTTCCCTTCCAAGGCTGTTAGATGGAGGAGAGGGCCAGACCCATGAGCTTGCTGGTAGCTGGTGATATAATTAGTGGAGGAAGGAATATTACTTTCTGGTAACTCTGCTTGCAGGGATGATAGATTTACTCATAATACCAGCTTTACTCCCCCGCTATTTTGCTTGTGCCTTCTTTAAATAGAGTGTAGGTCTACTTAATGGGATCACACAGGCTCAGCTACCTTTGGAAGAGGTGGTGAGACTTCCTTCAGCTAGTATTTCCTTCTAAAGCCTTATTTAACTGTTCCTTTTCAAAAGCAGAGTTTTAAATTCTCATCTACACCCATTTTTTACAGTTATTTAATACTGCCAGGACAACAGTTACCATAGTTCATTTAAGAATTACAAAGTGTTTATGATACATCATTGCTGAGTTCCTTTTTATTCTTTTCACAGTCCGTGAACATTCTGGTTCTGAGAGAAAGTCAGTCTAAGATACTGAAAATCAGTTTTCAGAAATAATACAATCTGCCCAGCATGAAATGCATATGAGCAGGATGAAAGAACAGGCATACATTTTTACAGGGTGCAGGATAAGATGCTGAGGACCTTCTTCTCTCATGATATCTAAGGAAATTAAAGACTCTTCCTGTTCAGGAAGAGATATGCATTTTGTTGGAGTGAAACAGTGTCTTAACTGCACAGGCAGTATTTTAAAGTTCTCTTACTTCCATTTATTATTGATTGTGTCACCAAAATTGATAGGGGCAAGTGAATAGTTTTTACTTTCTGCAATAAAGCCATTATCCTACTGGTTTGAAATATTTTTGTATGATGATATGAAGTCAATTGAACCTTAGAAAAGCAGAAACCATTAATGAATAGGCTTGTTTTCTGTGATCATTCTAATATCATATTTACTGCTAAATTCAACCCTGACATATCTAAAACAGTCTTTGGCATTGGAAGTATTTGTACCAACATGGTATTTTGATTGAATATGCATAGTAACAAATGAAAGGCCTGCAAGCTGACATGGTTGATCTTTTCAGTTCCAGTTATCACTTAGCAATTTTTGAAGACGATTGAGAACATGGAGGTATTCTGTAGGGGCTCACATTTTCATTTTGGATTTTAGACATTGATCAGAATCAGAAACATACTGTAAATGCGTTAATAAAATATGCACAAATTAATTCAGGAAGAATAAATTCAAGAAATTTGTTGTTAAAAGCAATGTGATATATTATAGATTTATGCTTGATTACAGGTATTTCATTTAGGGTACAAAGCAATGCAAGTATGAGCAATAAACAGACCTATTGGAGGCAATGCAGTTTATTTCTGTATAAATAATATGAAAGAGATTTTATATTTATGGATGTTGATATGCACTTGTTTGTTCTAGAAGCTAATTAGAAAGACTTTATATTAACAGACACACTTCCAAGACACTCTCTTAAAAACGTTAAGTATTCTTCTACATATCATGTCTATCTCATTATTTTTAGTTTTGCTCATCCTCCCTGCTTTCTCTGTTCAGTTGGCCCTTTTCTCCTCTCTGTTCCAGTACAACCTTGCTTTTCTCAATGATATTTTTCTCATTCTCTTTGTTCACCTCATTATTATTTATCCTTTATACTGCAGTAGCTCCTAGAACAGTGATTCTCAAACACAAGGAGTCATGATCCCACTTAGGGTAATGAGCATAACCATGTAAACAGAAGTATGCTTGCAAGTCTGGAAATGACCTCAGACTTGAGCATGGAAATGGGGATTGCAAACCCTGAAGTGGAGCCAGAAGCAGAAAAGTTTTCAGAACATTAGCCTAAAGGTAAATTAATTTGGATCTGACCCTATTCTGTAAAGAGCTGCAGATTCTACAAGGGAATAGTTGTAAGAACAAGACAGACTGACAGATGATACAAACAAGTGGAAAAAATGGAGGTAATTTAGAGAACAAAAAAATAATAGGATGTGAGAGATTCTTGGCCAGCCAAGTAAAACCCTTTTTTTTCCTGCCTCCACATTCCTCCTCAACCCTTGCTCCCCATTAAAATTATCATTAGGTACTTCAGCCTTTCAAATATTCTTCTCTCTCTTCCCTTCTGGTTCGCAGTTTTTTTCCATATCTTTATGAAGAAAACCAAGCCTGGATGGTGTGGGAAGGAGCTTGCCCTTCAAACAGTCCAGTATCTTCTCCTGATGCACTGACAGCTATTAAACTGCCTACCCACTTTTCTGTCAAGCCATGTTTCCACAAGGCAATATGGGCCATTTCAGGTCAGGCACCATACTGCCCTGCAGTAACAAAACTCACTTCAAAGAAAGGGGAAAAGGACGCTGACAGCTGACACTGTGGCTCTTTTATGAGAAAAGGTGAAATAAGAGACCTAGGAGTTCTATAGGAAATGGCAGAAACTTTGGATCCACCACAGAGTTAAATGCAAGAGGTTAGACTAGTTCTGTCAGAATATCTGACAAATTCTTTTAGCAGGCATGCCGTAGAACATTTCTGATTGTAATCTCCATTTCTCTCATGGCTAGAATTCACAGCACCACCTGGACATGACACTGAGTAGATTGCTTGCATATCAGTGTCTATTTTAAGAAAAGGGGTACTAATCAGTTCTTTTAAGGGTATATCAGAAGACACAGGAGGAATAGTTTGATCATAAATTCTGTATCTGTTTTACATTTGAAATGAATATCTTAAAGAATATCATAGAATTATATCAAAATAAAATATTTCCAGCAGGGAAGTACATGCATTTTTATTTATGCATGCATGTATTATGTTTGTGCTTTCTCTATTTATCTTTGTTAAATTTTGGTCAGGTTAATATTACTGGAATCAGTAAAACTGACACATCTAACAGCAAAATAAGATGAGAGATGCAGAAGCACTTTTCCTTGAAGAAAGCTCAGAGTAGATTGCTGGAGATCTCAAAGCAGTGCTGTTGATTTTTCTCCCTTCAGCTTCACTTGCTTTCCTTCACATTATTTATTTATATAACTCAAGAAAATAAAAGGTTAATTTGGGAGAAATTGGTACAAGCTTTAAAATCAATACACTGAGATGAAAAAGCAGAAAGCATGTTGGGTAGTTTACTTCCATTTGGTGTGGCTGTCTGGAATGAAATGAATTATTTCCCATTAAATGTGACAGCTTTGGGGACAGAAATACACCAAGTCTAAGTAGCTTACTGAAGTGTATCTCTGTGTAGAAAAATTAGTAGCCCATCATGCAAATTTAGTGGGAAAAAAAAGAGAGAGAGATTAGTTCATAGTTAAAAGACACGGTCTTGCAGTCCATGACTTAGTTTTATAGGCTGCATCTGTACTTTCCTTTTAGGGGGTTCTGAGAAGCACACGCATGCTGTCTATCACTGCTCATCTGTCCATCTTCGAAGTGGACTGTGGACACTACAAGAAAAAAAAGACTCATGGAAACAACACGGGAAAAGAGTAAAGACTACTTCTTAACACCTCCTAGGGCTTCTTCACACCCAGTTTTAGCAAATACAGAGGGCATTTCAGCTGGGAACTGGTTCAGTCTATTAACAAATATTCTGCAAGGCAATGAGACATTCATTGCCATATCCTCACATATTACACATGACTTCACAAACTGCCCTGGGAATGCATGGTGATAGTCTCTCATTTACTGGAGCAATGCCACTGCATTTATGCAGCTCATGTGCAGGATTCCCAGTGGAGCAAGAGGTTACATTAATCACACATTTACAAAGAGAGGGCCACATTGGTAGTGTTTCATCACAGCCACAGTACTTCTTTTCATTTCCCTTTTGGCCTGGACATCTAGTATTGGTGTTACCGTTGATGATCCGGGCAACCCAATTTGCCCTATCAAACAGCCCACCTCTGAGCTCTGGATATACTACCAATCCCAGCACTATATGACGACCAGGGCATTATTATGTTAGATGGCATTATATTTCAGAGTTATATGCAGCTACGAACTGCAACTTAAAGACTCTGCCTGCTACCCCAGCCCTGTTTCTGTCTACCATCAACTAGCAGTGGCCAGGGTGGCTCACCAAGCCATTTTGCAATGAGTGTACCTTAATGAACACTCAGGCAAAGAAAAAGTCAAATGAGAGTCATCATTTTCATTTCCTCAGACTTAATTTCTCAAATCTATATAGAGAACAGAAAGGTAAAATTACAAAGGTAGAATTGTTGAAATGAATTTGTTAGTAGTTCAAGGACTGAGGATGAAAAGATATAAAATCCTTTCAGGGAAAAAAAATCCGGGGTGGCTGGTTGTTCTAGTCAGGGCCAGTGAGGACTTGTGGGATCCTGTGGTCAAGCAGTCAGGATAGTCGGCACTGGTGGAGCAGGAGGAGGGTGACAGCTTCGCACCACTGAGAATCCCCTCCTGCAAGCTGTGGCGGCCAACCCTTCCCTCCTCACCAACACCTGCCCGGCCTGCAAAGACCCTCCGGCTGCAATGCCACAGAGTAGGCATGCTAGTGCTTAGCTTAATAACTTATTAAATCCTATCTGTCTTTATATGTGTTAACCAGTACATAATTGCTTTATACTTTTAAGCTGTGTATAACCTGCTTGCTGAGTCTCTTTGTGCCTGGCTAAAGATGCCCAAACAAACTGGCCCAAGAGAAGGCTGGTAACTATGGGAAGAGAGCATCAAACTCTCATAATAAGAGCTCAGACATCTAGTAAAACTGTAGGCAAATACATATGGCCAAACAAGTTTAAGTAGCCTGATTTCAAAAGCCCAAAGCATTTGAAACTGTCAGGAGTCTGCATGTGGATGCCTAGAGATATGATAGGTGCCTAAGCTCTTACAGTTTTACATTAAAGTTACTAAAGTATCAGAAATACTATTTCTGCATATATAAATATCTTGGTCTTGACAACAGAGAGCGACTTGCCGATCAAAAGCAAATTCTGTCAGACTCTTTAAACTAAGCATTCCTCCATCTTTCTTGAAGCACAAACAGATAGCTTTCCCTGTGGGTAAAGTGTAAACCTGTCTCTTCAAAACAAAGTTATAGAGGTCTCTTTTTTAGCATGGCTCTGCAATCAGACCATTCACCATAAGACGCCTGAGCTCAATTTGCGTCCATGGATAGTAGTTCAAATCCATACTCCTAATCCCTAATCCCTATCCTCCCACATCCCTAATTTATTCTAAGGTGGCAGTACCATTAAGTCAACATAAGAAAACTGTTCTTCTTTGTATATGACAAAGAAAAATGCACTGGAAACAGAGAAGATGTATACAAGTCTGGCTTTCTTGTCTACTGGTTAGTATGTTCATCTGAGGACCTAATGGGTTCCTGTTCAGCACCCATTTTTAATATTTTATCAGTGCTTTTATAATGTAAAATGTATAAGCAACCCTTAAAGTCAGCACCAAAACAGACTTGGCCACCTGTCTAAACAAATAAGCCACAGAGTCCTGCTTGTTTATTTCAGCTCAATGATTCACAGCCTCTTAATATAGTCTTTGAAACTGGTTTGGACTTGAGCAGGAAAAGTCAAGGATGCTCCAATCCTTCCTCCAGAGTACAATAAAGCTGGTGGCTAAAGTACTTCTGCTCCTCCTACTGTTCTACTTCAACAGCAAAATCTGTTCTTCTTTCTTTCCTTCTTACTTTCCTTCTTACTTTTTTTTTTTTTTAATGTCAAAGGCACCTACTTTCAGGAAACCCAAGCAGTGGGAAATGGTCAAGCTCTGGAGATGGGTGGGGTTGAAGACCCATCGCTGTCTTCTGTTTTTTTCTGCTTGCTAAGGTAGCCAAAATTACAGCAATTTTTTCCCTAGAATTTTGTGTGAACATTAATGTGATAGTCAGACAAGAAAACACCTGTACTCACATTCCTCAGGCACCTACATTCCTCATGCACCCAAACTTCCTTGGAGCTTTGCTACAAAATATTTCAGGCTCTATTCTACAAGGGGATCTTTCCCAGTCAGCAATCCATAGGCACTTAAGAGGCTGACTGCTTCCCAGAAGGTGATGTATCAACATGAGCAGTGACAACTGATTCATTAATTGCATCAAAGCCATGATTAGAAATGAGTGAAGACATGTCATAGTAAATAATCTTTACTGATTCTGTATTTAACAGTGCCTACATTTCTCTACCTGTGAAAAGTAGCTCTGTATATTACAAATTTTCAATACCATCTATAATAAAAACAGGATAAGGATTTTTTCTTTGCTTCTATACAATGGTGTGTTTTCCTTATTCATTTTCTCCCTGGTAGCTTAAGTGAACAACGAATCTTATCACATTCTGACCTATTTATATAATAACATTGTGTACATTAGTAGTAGTAGGTTCTTTTGTTTTGGGGTGTGATTCATCTCAGCTAAATTTAGATGTCCACAGTGATGACATCTATATCTGATCCAATCACCTTAGACTCACAGTAAAGTGAACTGGACACCTTTAGGATATGAATCACCTGACCTATTTTAGATGTCTACCCAAAACATGAGATGAATCTTACTTAAAAGTACTGGTTTCTCCCCCCGACTACAAATGGAATCTAAGGTGAGCTTCTCAAATGTAGGAATCTACTTTTGCTCAGATAAATTCCACATTCCATGTCTTTAGTTATTTGCATTTCAGATGTCCTCTTAGTAACATTGTTGCGTTTTACATTATACTTACCTTCTTTCTATTGGAATCAATATGTGAAATATTGTGATATTAAACACTATTTATTTGACATCAAAAAAATAGTGAATCCTGCTATTTAACTATTCTTCTTGGCACACAAAAGTAGTAAAGAATTGAGAACAGAACCAATATGCCTCTTTATATAATCCATGCACATACACAGACACACAATATGCCTTGATGCCCAGCTTAAAAACAGTTTCATATAGGTGTTCTAAGTTTAATAACAGACCTTGAAAAGACTATTAAATCTTTTAGAATTAGAAAATTAGTTGGAAAATACAATTATAATTTCCTTTAGAATTAAATTGAACACTAGACTAAAGTATATAGAGTAGTGTGAGCCCAATTATCCTTAAATATAAAGAAGTTTTTATAATATGGAATTTACTGGTCCTTAGCCTTTGTGGGTTAATTAGGACATTCTGAATAGTTATAGTTTCACATCTAAAATAGTCTCCTCTAGTGATTCTCATTTTATAAAGGGAAGATCACCTCTCATCCTGGTATTTTTCTAAATGATTCCTAGAGAACATTAAGAAAAACTTATTTGGAGCACTGATGTCACAAGAACCACAATCTGAGAGTATCTCTTTTAATTTCAGCAGTGCTAAGTTCTCTTTTATCCATTGCAAAATCATAAACAAACAAAAATAAGCAAAAAAAAATTATTGAAAATGAAAGATGACCGCTTTTATCCAGAGTACTATTTTATTCTACCAAACCTAAACATTTTGGAATAAATTTTTCAGTATATGAAATTAGCATCATACATGAACACATACTATTTCAGATAGAATAATTTACATGTGAACATACTCTGAAAGAATATTTTTGGACAGCAGTGAATAATTAATGATCTGTTAACTGTATGTGGTATCTGAAAAGGTACCATTCTCATAACCTTTATAGGCTTTAAAGCATTAGAATGTGATCTAAATCCTCATAAGCAAGTAAGTCTACAACAGTCTCAAAATATTTGCAAAACCCTTTTAATCCTTATCATCCTTATCCAAAGGAGTTTATCTATGGCCTGTACTGAAGATGTGATAAGGAAGATATGCATTATCTTTTGTAAAACTTTTCATTAGATCTTAACACAATGATATCATATAACACAGAACAGCTTTAGTATGGTGATTTAAATTCATCCTACAGGAAGGTGAATGGAGCAACCTATTAAACTCTTCTGTACAAAAAACAGGATGCAAGTTAGAAACTGTCATTTTGAGAATTACTCAATTATATTATACTGGACACCTAAGAGGGAGTTTAGAAACATCACTTCACGTTGACATTGCTCCTGAAACCCCCTGAATAATATATCCTTATATTTTGATCTTGTCAGGAAGTAAATCATTTCTTCAACCATTTGCTGAATTAAATGAGATGTATACTGAACTCAAACATATGCATGTCGTATTCCTTCTGTGTACAAGGCAGCACAATTAGTTTGAATATTGTTACAAGAAGAAAAATAAAAATGATCAAAATTAAACTTGATCACAAAAAAAAGTTATACAACCTCCCCAATCCAAATCCAGCCAAACATTAAAGACTTTTCTCTCTTTGAAAAATATTGTCAAAAATTGCTGCTTACAAGCAGATTTAGTCAGTAAATCGTAAGAAATATTTTCTTCAAATTGGAAGACATTTCTAAAGCATATAAAATAGATACATAGTCAACATCTCATGCCTGATGTTGCACCCCCGCAAAGTGCCTAATAAGTCATCCTTGCAGATAAATGAGTGTGGATCAGGTTTCTTATCACCAATGCTATTCCTTTCACCCACCTACCGCCAACACATTTTATATCCTTTCTCACTAATTCTGCCTCTGTAGTGTATCTTTTACAGAACAAATACTAATTGTAGTACTAAAAAATGACTGATATGCCATATTTTGGAATCTGTTGCACCATTATCTTTCTGGGAGATGGAATCTAATCCACAACAGATGGAAATATGTATTTGCTGATAATCAGATACATTTCACCATTTTTTATAACCAATTTATTTTTAAAGTAGAACAAGCAGTTAAACTGAGAACTGTATGTATGTGAACTCATCTGGCTGCTAATGATTTCACTTTGGACAGGAAACTTTGAGTCTTGTGGCATGCAGCTTAGGTGTATGAGATCTGGGAAAGCATTAAAAAGCAGCACTCCTAACCCCTTTAAGGAGCACTACACAAGTAAGTAGAATGATCATGGCAGTAGAAAGTGAATGTCCTGTTCACCTCTACATTAATGTAAGGTGGGACATTATAAAGCTTTGTGAAAAGAAAATGTGAAAAGCAATGTGAAAACGAAGCCAAGCATTGTGAAAAGGAAGCCAAAGAAATGAAGGTGGCTGAATGCAGCAGGAAGACATGGATGTCCAAGAATAAACAGTCCCCATATGAGCAGCTTGCATCAAAGTCCATTTGAGATTCACAAGAACAGGTCAAATTCCCAGAAAGCCCTGATTCTGCAAAAATTTCTTATTACATAACCAATGCATACAAACAGAAATAGGCCACCTGGAAATTACAGTATTGATTACTTTTTTCTGAGTTGGGCTTGATAAGGTGCATAACTTCTGTATAATACTGTAAAGGCCAAAGCACTCACCCAGAAATTAAGTAACCTGAGTCCAATCGCTGCTCCTCAGCTTTCTAAGCAATCTTTCCTTAGCCTACTCCCTAGGACAGTCTTCTAGCCACCTGGTAAATGTTTGACTGACTGGGAGCATTACCTACCACTTCTTAAAGGGTGAACTGAACTTTTTTTTCAAAAAGCTGTGAATATGGACATAAGATCAAAAGCAATTTGAGCTTGTCTAACATAACAAGTTGTAATCTATTAGCTACACTATGGTAACTACTACTATAGCGCTGGCGCTGGAGCAGGGCAGCAGCAGCCCCGGGGCCCCGGCGCTCAAACCAGCCAGACAAGTCCTGAGCCCCGGCACGGCCAGGTCAGCACAGAGGTTACTGCCGCCTTCTGCTGATGGTATCAACCATATTTACCGGTTGTGTCGGGCACAAACTGCAGGGTGCGGGCTGCAGGGGGCCCCGTGTGGAGGTGGCCATGAGCCGCCCTGTGCCGGCCGCGGCCGGTTCCAGCCGGCTCTGGCCGGGGCAAACCGCCCCCGCGCGCCAAAGCGGGGAGCGCTCGGCACCGCGCCGGGCGGCGCTGCTCAAACCTGAGTCCGCAACGGGCGGAGCTGCCGCGCCGGGGCGGGGAGGGGCGGGAGGGCGCGAGAGAGAGACCGGGAGCGGCGGGAGGAGAAGCCGCAGCGCGGGGAGCCACGGCGGGTGGGGCTGCCCCGAGGGACCGGGGCTGGAATAGTTGTTGGGTTTCCTTCTTGCGGAAAGCTGCGTGGACTTGTTCAGTCTTCTCTTTCAGTTTAATTAGTTTACATGTAATGAAGGTGAGATTGTGCAAAAAGTTGCATTCAGTGAGATCATTGTAAAATTGGTCTGAATCTGTTATATTTGTGGTGTGGTTGTGTGTGTTTTAAATTCTCTCCCTTGCTCTATTTTGAAAAGAAGAGGTATGTATTTTGGAGTTAATGCAAAGTTGAACATTCTGTCTTTTGTGCAGGTGGTTAACCTGATGACAGTAACTTTTAAAATTACCTATGAAGTTGCGTTGGAAACAAAAGAAGGTCAAATTATAAGTGGAAAAAATATTTTGACTTGCAATTTCAAACTTTTTTTCCAAAATTGACTTAAATTTTTCTTAAATGGGTTATAAAGAATAAACAATGAAATGATGAAAGATAAATTACATTTTTAATTTGAAATCTAATGTTTATTTTGAGTGCAGTCGAATAGTTCCCAGACTTTGAGTTTTTAAAGGTTCATTTTCCAATTGGTTCTCTTAATTTTGCTAGCAGAACAAATATGCAAGTTCAGGTCATATAAAACTGGAAAGTCTTACTTTTATTTTTCTTGATTCATTTACTGAACTCCAAATCTGCTGCTGGTGCTTTATATTATAATCTTATTGTGTGTCCAGACACAAGATTAGGAGAAAAGCTTAAGAAACAGAAGGTCCAAAGAGGAAGGATGGGCTGGCTTGCAGCAGAGGCAATCATCTTGAGTATCGCATTACCCTGATATGTCTACCTTTCTTTTGATTCTGAATCTAGCTTGTCTGGAGCAGACTAAGACATTATGTTGCCACCTACTACTCTTCTGCATTATAGAAATCCTATGTCAAAGGGGGCAAGTGATTTTATGGAGGAAGTGAGTTTTTAATAAAAAGAACTCTTTCAAACTTTACGTGCGTAAATTGGAAATAATATTAAAGTCAATGTGTGCCCCACTTAGCAGCTGGTAGGCATCTATCCTGGAAGTAATTATGTTGATTTGGTTTCTGAAGTTCTGTATTCTGAGTGTACCCCAAATTACCCCAATCTAAGAAGTTAGACACCTAGTTCTTCAGTATATTCCAATGGACTCCAGAGAGTCAGTCAAGGGCATTAACCAGGGTAAATCACACCTGGCAGATCTGATTGCCTTCTATGATAAAATGACTAGATTTGTGGACAAGAAGATACCAGTGGATATCATCTACTTCAACTTTGGCAAGGTTTTGACACTCTTTTCCACAATATTGTATCCAAGTTGGGATGTTATGGACTGGATGGGTGAACAACTAGTTGGGTAAAAAATAGTTGAATGATTGGGATCAGAGAATAAGGGCTAGCAGGTTGTACTCTGCCTGGAGGCCAGTAACAAGTAGCATGTGTGTCCTGTACAGGGACCTGTCCTGTTTAACATTTTTATTGATGATGTGGAGGAGATGATGGGGAGCTTGCTCATAAAGACTGCATTTGACACAGAACTGAGGGGGCCAGTTGATATTCTTGAGGCCAAGGCTGCCATATGTGGGGACCTAAACAGACTGGAGGAATGGGCTGACAGGAATCTTTTAAAATTAAATTAAAAATACATAAAATAAAAATGCAAAGTTCTGCACCTGGGAAGGAAGAACCCCTGCAATGATACAGGCTGGGGACTGACTGGCTGGGGAGCAGCTCTGTTGAAAAGGACTGGGGCAGTCCTGGTGGGCAGCAAGCTGAGCATGAACCAGTAGTGTGCCCTGGCAGCAGAGGCAGCCAACAGCATCTGTGACTGTATCGACAGGAGGACAACCAGTAGATGGAGGGGACTGATTGTGCCTCTCTACTCAGCACTTACTAGAATACATCTAGAATACTGTGTCCAGTTTTGGTCCCCCCATGCTATGCTCAAAATCTTGTTTATGGGCAAAGAGGAAACACACCTAATATGTAAAGACAAGAGTTTGTTGTTAGTATAATCAAAATCTTAACACTCTAATTCAAAATTCATTATTCTATATTTAATTATTGCAGAAAGAAAAAACATATATTTCTACACAGAAAAAGTCTCTATAGTAATAATAATACAATTAAAATTGCAATACACACATTTTTGAGCTTCTATCCCTTTTCCTGGTGTTATGCTCACTCTTTCACTGTCCCTCTGAGTCAGTAGCTTCAGACTCTTGGAGTTGTCAGCCTGTGAGCCCTTCACTGGGAGGAGTATGATGTTCATGCTGATGGTTTCTTCCTCATTCTAGGATCCACTTGAGGTCATTCTTAGGTTTCCTAACACTTTTTTCTTCATTGGTCTGCACATACATGTTACATCTTAATTTGCTGTATATGGTGACTTCTACATGTGTTAGGTATTATATCTTTTTTTTTTCCCCCACCCCTAAAACCAGTTAGACCCCTGGTCAGTTAGAGAAATTACTGTCACAGCTAAACCAAGTAAAACAAGTTGTAGGCAAGTCAAGAAAAGTTTAGACAGAGCAAGTCTGAAAAACCTCAGCCCTGAGGACTTGCAAACTCAGTACAAAGCTTATGGCTTGTTATTAGCAAAGCCAATACCAAATTACAGGAGTACCCCAGTTACCCCCAATACAAGAACAACATTGACAACCAGGAGCTAGTTGAAGAGAGGGCCACCAAGGTGGTCTGGGTATGTGAGGAGAGGGGAGAGGCTGAGGAAGCAGGGTGTGTTCAGCTTGGGGAAGAGATGGTTTGGGGTGACTGAATAGCAGCCTGCCAGTGCCTACAGGGAGGGTATCGTGAGGACAGAGCCAGGCTCTTCACATTGGTGCTTGGTGGGAGGATGAGGCACGATGGGCGTAGGCTGAAACAAGAGAGGTTCAGATTTGATGTAAGGAAAAGAATTTCAGCATGAGGACATCAAAGCACTGAAGCAGGTTGCCCAGAGAGGTTGTACAGTCTCTGTGCTTGCAGGTTTTCAAGACCTGACTGTATAAAGCCCTGAGCAACCTGGTCTGACCCCATTACTGACCCTGCTTTGAGCAGAAGGTTGGACCAGAGACCTCCTAGGGTCCCTTCCATCCTGAATTATTCTGTGATTCTATGATTATTTGTGTGGGTGATATGAAAAAAAAATACACTTCATTCGTCTTGTTGAAGCTGTGCCATGTATGGAAAGAAAAGACCATGGATCCTTACAAAAACATGGGTTCTGTTCAGACCCATGGTTCAAGGAGAATACATGTATCAGAGTATGACTCTGTATGACAGCCGTCTAAGATAAATGCCTAACTTCTGATGACAGTAGTACATAGCATTTCAGATTAGGTCTCTTCAATATTATCACTGCTTCCTTTTCTCTACTGAAAACTCTTCTCCTGATACATTCTAGAATCACATTCCTTTTTTTCACAAATATATCATAGGTAGCACGGCATGTGATTCACTGGTGTGATCAAGTCCTTTCCTTCTTCAATCATTTATTTCTGACCATCGCTCCATGCATTTTGCATTAGAGAAAATATATATTAGAGACCTCGGGCTGATACTTTAATGAAAATCCCTTTTCTTCGAGGTGAATGCCCTAAACACTGAGCCAGAAAAATACTTTCAATTTCCTTGTGCCAAATGGCACAGTTTCAACAGGAAGGGCAAAAGGCTTTCCCTCCCACCCCTGTTTTAAAGCATTATTAAAGCATTTTCTGGGAAATCAAAGCTGTATATCAGGTAGATGAAGCCACTGGACTCAGTTTTCCTATAAACTATGTAAATATTCAGATCACTAAATTAATCATTAAGAACACCAACTACTTCTGTTCTAAAACAAAATAGTTACTCATCCAGTTTTGTTCTGAATGTAAAATGACTTCGTGGACATTAAGAATAACATGTTACTGGGGTTCATGCTAATGCTAAAGTCAAATACCCATGACCTGGCTAGTTTAGCACACTCTCCTCCCATATCTGTTTACTGTGCTAGGTGCGAAATTGTTTAAATTTATTCTAGGGCATCTAACTATCATGTAGGGAACCCAGATACTTAAAGCTATGGATTTCACTCTAGTAGGAACAGGGATGAGTATGCATTCCCCAACTGTAAATTGGGGTAATTGTATTTCCCTATCTCAGAAAGATGCTGTGTATCTAAACATTTTTTGAACTTGTGAGACTCATGTACTATGTTAGTGGAGACCAAGTAAGTGCTGTAGGTAGCATATAGTATTATTATCCTGTTAATACAGACTTTTCATATCATATTACAGACGTCCGAGTGGGCTGTCTCAGATTGTGACTCTAAGCAGGCATAAAATCACCTCTTGAAGAAAAGGGTTATCTTTGTATCATCCATGTGAAAAATAAGCACTACATATTGCTATTGATCATCCTTGTCGAACCTATGAATGGCACTAATGAGGTCTGGAAGGAGTCACCTCTGGTTCTAGCTGAAATAACTGCTAGTTTGTAGGTTTATGAAAGGGATTATACAGGAAAAGGAAGCATGTAGGGTTCTGTTCACCCTTACTGTGTTCAGAGAAACACTGAATACAATTTAGGAAGCAATTTTATCATTATTAAAAGCAGACTTTTTTTGTTTCTGTTTGTCTTATGGCAAATTGTGGGTCCTGAAGTCACCACCCCAATAATAAAAAAATCTGTTTTTCTGGAGAGAACCGGCACATTATAGGTTCCTGACTCCTGCACAAAGCATACTAGTATACTGGCAGTTCAAATGCTACAGAAAATGAAAGCTGGGAATCCAGAGACCACCTTATGCTTTTAAGAATCACTGGATTAAAAGTTACAAAGACTGTTAGGAGCAAGTACAGGAACTGTCTGGTGGCCCCTGAGAGCTCTTAAGTCTTTAGGCTACGGGTGCACATTCTCTTGTCTGCTTTCCTCTCTGGTCGAATGAGTCTTTCATTTCTACTAGCCCAGTTATGCAGCTCCAAAACAGTCCAGTCAGACTATTCTGTAGCTTCTTGGTTAGGGCAATAGGGAAATATTCAAATTACTAGTTTCAATACTTTAGCCTGAGGATAAACTTGAGCTCACAATTTCCAGTTTCTGCTCAAATAATTTAACGGCTAGGCTAATATGCAAAGCAGGGAAACAACATATCATCACTGGATATTATTACAAAGAAGAGAGCAAAAATTTCTTCACAAAGGACTGACCTGGCTTGCTATGTGTGGAGGAGTCAGTCAGACCCCTTTTAACACTTCTAGCAGGCTGAGCTAAGTGCTGACTTAAGCCATTTCATGCTGTGTTTTGATAGGATAATAAATATGGTTTTAGAGTACCTACTTGTGGATCAAAAGACTTAAGCCACATGACTATTTCACCAAGTAGATTTATAAGCCTTTGAAGGAATAACTTTGTTGGCTAGATAATATATCACCTGTCTGTACCACTGTCTTTTTGCTGGTTCAGGTATCATCTACCTTCTTACAGCAAGCATAAAGCTTGGCTAAAAGTATGAAATCAGCATCAAATTCACATCATGTGCTCTGACTAGCTGGACAGAAATGCAGTCCTGTGCTCATACCTGATCTGCAGTGCTGTGTGATCCAGCAATAGATGTAGTATGAAATGATTATGAAGTGATATAAATGATTATAGGACCACACCTTCATAGATCTGCCTCTTTTGAATCCTATCTCAGGTGTGGATACAGGGACTATTTTCTCTGGCAGCTCAGGCAGTAAAAATATTCTGCATTTACGCCGTCCATCCTGATACCATAGTTCACTGTCTTGTCAGTTGAGCTAAGGTTTGTGGGGCTACATTATAAACTGGATCACTGAAGTGACCTGGGTTAAAAAAAATCCTCTTTACTGTTGTTGCACTCATTTTTTAAACCCGGTGAACCCATTTACAATAATCTCCACACACAGTTGCATCAGAACAAATTGAGAAAACAGCATAGTGTAGTGAAGGTTAAGAATAAATAGCTGAGAGAAAGGAGGAGGAAGAAGATTACATCTTTGCCACTAGAGGAAAACACCAGTGAACAACACCCTTAGGCTCTTAATTCAGATTTATGGATTTCTCTTCCCAAGCTGGATGTCTAACTTTTAGACTCTCCAGTACATGGCATAGTAAATGTCCAAGTCCTTTAACTCCTTTACTGGCTCTAACCCTTGTTGCAGGAATCTGTAACATAATTTTTAACATTGCACTGCCTAGGGTGTCTATGGAGGGGGGAAGATCATAAAGAAATACCTTAGATGATAACCACTTAAGATAACATTGTTTTCAAAAGTGTCAGCACATGCTACATATGTTCACAGAAATGTGTACAAAGAAAAGAACTCTTCCTTTGCTTATCTATTCTGTAAATAGATCTCTTATAAAAGAGAATTTTCATATATGGTGGAACTGCTAATGCATCTCTCTGCTACCCTTATTCAAGTGCCACAATAGAAAAATACACAAATGTATGTTACTTCAGCTTTAACTGTAATATTTTTGAAATTATTTGTCTTTTTTGGTAAGTAGTTTAGGAATTCAGTCTGCTCCAATTTATCAACAGCTTACTTACACTTCAGATGTTGACATACTTTAGTATACTGCATTTTTTTTTATTAACAAGATTAAAATGAGAACCTTAGGCAAGTTAGGCTAATGTGCTGTTTCTGCTATTTAGTAGTCTATTTAGCAGTGTGCTCGGTGTTGTATTAACGTAGAGAAAAGATGTAGGTTTTTTTTCAAAATATCTATCATACAATTTTTATCAGTATGCCTACACAGACCTGCATCCTTCTGTATTTGTGCACCAAGATAGAAATGTGCTGATTCCAGTCCCATGAAACAGTGACATTCTCTTTATCTGTGTTTTTCTGCATGGTAAAGAAGGTTTAGTGATAAGTGTTCAGATCACCTCTTTACCACTCCAGTCTAACTATTTTTGTGACAATTTGCAGTCTTTGCATTAGAGAAGGTGGGACTGTGAGTTTGAACCCCTGCAGCCTCAAGGGGGGCTTGAACTCTTGTGCACTGCATCTTGGACAGATACGCTAACCATCAGAAAGAAGAGGTACTGTGGTCACCATCACTTTAAAAGGAGAGACATGGATGGCTTTTGAAAGTTTATAAACTCCATTTAAAGGATTACCAAGGACAAGATTATTACTGTCACTCAAATAGACTGAGGCACCTGTGTGCAGGAAGGAGGTGGTCTCTAAGCTTTTTCTGCTGGCTAGCTCTAAACAGCTTTCTTTCTGAATGCCAGATGAGTTGTATTGTACCAGGTCCTCCAACTTCTGATGTACTAGTTGTACAAATTTCAACCCCCATCAGCAATTTAACAGAAGAGGAGTCTTTAAAGGAATTATAATTGGTCCCAGATGGTAAGACAGGAGAGATGGCAATCTCTCCTGGCATCCACAGGTTTCTAAATTAACTCTAGAAGGTATTTCCCTTGTTTAGTGTTTTTAAGCTAATGGTTTCTGGCTTTTGAGGCCTATTAAAAATCATATTTGTTTTTGGGTTTATTTTGTTTTTGGTTTTGCTGATAGACTGGATTGGAGTATATGATTGTCTAAAGTGAAGCATGTTATTCAGCTATTTGATGAATTCACAGTTAGAGTCTGAGGGTTTGATTAGACATATTTTTACCCATTGATTTACTTAGTTATATGTCTAGGAGAATATTTGTGTAGAGGCTTGGAGTCTCAGGATAACCTATTTCCTCCATAATTATAAAGAAAGATGCTGCTCAAATCTATAGAGCAACCTAAGAATTTGTACTTTAATTCTCTAAAAACTCCCTCTAATATCATCCCTACTAACCCGTGTATGTAGAACAGAACCAGACAGACAACTAACTGTGATTATTCCTTCCTTTTCATATTTTGTTCTCTTTTTTAACTTCCATAGTCCTGCCATTCCCTCTCATCTGACCTCTACTCCTATTAAAAAAGACAAACAAACAACAAAGCATGTAGCAACCAAAGCTGTGCTAATCATCGCTGTTTTCATTTGCTTGGAAGTTGTATCTTCGTTCCCAACCCTCAGTCTCTTTGTGGCTTTTAGACCGTAAGCTCTGCTGGGTGACAACGGTCTCTTTATCTGTATTTGTACAGCATGCAGCACGATTCTTACTGGAGCCTTTGGGTGCTACCATCCTGCATTATTTATGTTCGTTAACAACAACAAAGAAACACTATCTTTGAAAAATGAGTAGTGTGCTGTGCAGGTCAGGCCTGAGGCTCTGGGCTACTGCTTTTGTTGACGTTGGTCAGTTTGCCCTTTAGAGATTCAGAATGGCTTTAGAACTTTTGGCTGCAGAAGAGGATCGTACCAATGATCCAGATACTTGTAACTTTTCACACAGTTCTTCTAAAACAGCAATAATTCAGCAGAAAACATAGCAAGATATAGCCATCTCTTCTTCACTGGGGCTTGCTATACTTTTTTAAAATCTCCATTTTCTAGCTTCTAAGTAGCAGTAAACACACAACTCAGAAGTGTTGCACAGGCATTTTGATATATATTCAGATCAGCACTTAGCCGATAAAAATTTGGAGTGCAATGTTCAAGTAGTTAAAGAGCTGCAGAAGGCTAATTTGGCCTTAGCTGCCTCAAGGTGTGTGATGATATCAGGGAATATTTTGAAGCAAAACAGAAGGCCAACCAACAGCCTCAATATCAAATCGTATCAGAACAAAGACTTAAGAAAATTCTGACACTTTTCAATGAAATAGGTGAAACCTTGAAGGTTGTTCAGTAGGTGGCATACCAGTTAATGTAGTCAGGAGAATACCTATCCAGAAACCATCAAATTACACTATACTTTGAGTGTGTATTAATGATGTGCAAGCATACTTAACAAAACAAAAGAATGTGTATGTGCAGATGTAAGTGCATGTGTGATAAAAGTGGAAATCCAGATAACTGGATTTTTATGAGACTAAAGAAAGATTAGTCTTTATAAAGATAAACATTTCCTGGCATGTAAAATAACTAATTTGTTCACAAAGTGCCTTAAGTATTAAACATGAAAGTGCTATACAAGATCTAATCAAGATGTTAGCTTGATTCTGAATCTTCTTTTTGAAAAAAAAAGCAGCTTTATTTTAATCGCATATTGGTTTCACAAACTAGGAATTTATTCTCTTGGATTTTATGAGGATAACTATGCATGAGCAAATAGAAAGGCCAGAACAGTTATAGCCAGTTATTCGTGCCTTGAACAATATGTATTTGCCTAAAGCATATTTTCTTACAAAAGCAGCCATGGTAAGATTCCAAGGCAGCCCAAGATAAGATTTTTTTTTTTTTTTGGGGGGGGGTACAGGTGAATGACACGGCTCCCTATAGCTAAGAGAGTAATCAAGAAAACCTATTTGCTGCCAAAAATATCTGCTTGCAAAAATTAAATCATCATTATGATTTCTGGACTGAAGAGTTCCCCAAATGTCTAAACAGTGGCACTTGAGTACGCATAGGACTCATATGGTTTGACCTTCATCTCCATGTAGATGCAGTATATAGAGACCTGGCTATGTATGGCTAAGTATCTGATCTGGTACATTCACTCAAAACACACAGAGGGTGATCTCGTTTTTAAGGATAATGCACAACAACCAACTATTATCATTCCAAAAAGTGCCACCTGTTTTTTTGCATAATAATCTAGTGATTGAGGCAGTTGCAGAAGTACAAATAATTCGAATCCATGAGTCCCACTGCCCAGGTAAATTAACCAAACCACAGGCTATGTAATAATTTGAGTAGAACAGGACAACCTTACAACTTTCTTGCTGAAGCTGACATATTGATCCAGAACTGCAAATGTTAGGGATTAGACAGTGGAAAAAAACCAAGAGGAAGCACTACAGTTTCATAGTAAAAGCACTCTTGGAGGTAGCTCTAGTCTGTGTTCTGATCTCTGTTACTCCAAAGCTATGTATGCATCTTACATTAGACATCTGTACTCAAAAAAAACCCCAACAATATTGCCCTTATTATTATAGTATTGGGTTCACATGTACTTTCCACAACTGAATAATGATCAGTTAGGTGACTATGCTCAGGGCAGCTCTTGGTTTTCTGAATCTGAAGTGGAAGGAATATCTAGCGGTTTGGCAAGGAGGTCATATGCACCTCAGTGTTTTCTGTTGACTACAGCTAAGTGGCTCCTGTCAGGGTTGGAGAATGATACTTGACATCAGTATTGTGTTTAGGCATCCTTTATTCAACTGAGTCATGCAGCATACTGCATACTTATGTTGAATACCACACCGATTCATAAGCCTGACACTTAAAGACATGCAAACTCCATCAAATAATACCTAGAGCTTTAGGATTTCCACCTGACTTTGTAGAAAGGATAATCAGTTAGGTGTTCTGAAGGGGTGCCCTACGCAGAGGTCCTTATAGCTTGGTAACCAAAGCAGACATTCTGAATCAGGCCCTCAGTCGTAATTAAAGAAAAAAGTATTCCAGTGATGGAAAATCTCCTGCTTCTCTGGGTTGTTAATTTCAGCAGTTATTTATCTTCACTGTTAAAAATCTGTGTTTTCTTGTGTATTTGAATTTGTCTGGCTTGTTTTCAGCCCTTGATTCTTGTTACGCTTTTCTCTATTACATTAATAAAAGTTTAGTGTTTTCTACCAATGAAAGTACTTATGAGCTGTAATTAGGCCTGGTAGGGAAATCGTTTTCTTATCTCACAAAAGCTTTTGTCATTTTGAAAAATTCAGGAGAATAATTTAATGGAAGAACCCAAAACATAAACCAATATCAAATACTTCAAGATGTAAGAAAAAAAAAATTTTGTGAAGGATATTGAAATATTTTATGCAGATTTTGACTGCTGGGTTTTTGGATTCTTTTTCTTTTTTAAATGCTATCATGATTTTTCAAAATCCTGTATTCATTAGACGAAACTGATCAAGCTCTTTTAACTCTCTCAGCCTTAAGGATTTTCCTCCGCCCCTTGAAGTATGCCTGTCATTCTTTGTTACTCATGCTTCTGCTCAGTGATAGCACTAGGCTTTTCAATTTTTTGCTATTATTCTCAAAAGTGCAGTACATGGGCAAAAAGACCTGCCTTCTAATCTCTGCTTTCCCATTAGCACATAACAATTAGATTACTCTTTTCCTTATAGCATTATCTTCTAGCTCATGCTGAATGTCGTCTTTTACTCCCACTGCCCCCCCTTCTTTTGGTTTATTAGATTTCCAGATCCCTTTTACAATCCCTCCTTTGCACCAAGCAGTCTTTCCATTCTGTAACAATAGTACACATTTTTAAACTTACATTAACACATCCCAGTCAGCCATATTAAAAAACTTCTTTTGATGGGCCTTTCATAAGTAAACTACATGTGACCCGTAGCCCTAATGTCCTTATTCTTTATATTAATTCCCCCCATAGTGTTTTAGACCTGCTGTCCTTGTTACATCTCTTCAGTTTATTTCACACAGACCATACTTTTTCTCCTACATTCTTCTTTTGCTTTAATCCTGTGGGCTAGCTGGCTAAAAGCCTCTCTAATATGCTTCAGTGATTCTCCTAGGAAGGCCTTACCATAATTTGGATTTCTCCTAAGATAGATACAGTCTCAGATATTTCCTTTCAACCAAATGCTGATTTATATCAAAACATCAGAATTTACCACAGGATTTTACATTGACTTTAACTGGCTTGTCATTCCCCATAAAATTCTGTTTCTGTATAACAGAGAAAGGAGGAGAGAGAGGTAGTAGATGAATAAAATTCTAGTTTGCTTCTCCACCATTATTACCACACTTGGTCTAGCAGATTTAACCATCTTCATCTTTTTAAAGTGCTTTTCTGTCATCTGAATTAGAGATTCTTACATCAGAATGTGGTATTTTATGAACCTCTAACAGGAGACTACTTGTTTTGGCATTTAAGAAAGAAGATGGGAAAAGAAGTGTAAGTCACCTATTTAGAACTTTTTTTGTCATTCTGCTCCTGGAGTTGCACATCTATATACATCCCATTACCAAGTTTAACTGTAAGTAACGATCTAATGCAACAACAATCTAATGTAAGCAGCAATCAAATATGTTTATTAAAGGTACGGAGTGACATAATTTAGAGACTTCAGAATAAAAATTTATCTGTGAAATTTAGAGAGGCATATGAGGATGATTGAACAAGATTTTGCTTGTTTTTTTTTCTTAGTGTTCTTTTTATGTTGGGTCTATACAACATGAACATGTACAGTTTCACTTACATGGTGCAGTCATGCTAGTACACTTCCACTGTTTACATCTTGCAGTATTATGTCAATCTTTCCCTGTACCTGATCAAAAACATTTTTTAAAATTTGAATGAGTTTCGAATCACACCAAACTATTCATCCAGTCCCAAATGTGTATTTAAATATGCTACATCTGCTAAAACTCGAGTGCCTAGTCACAGCAAAATGGATTTTTCTTGCACACATGACTACATGAGCATTTCACTGCAGAATGGAAGACTGCATTCCTGACTCTCAAAGAAAACTAGGTGAGCAAACAATGCTTGTATACATGTGCTTTGATGGTATGAGGCTATTAAAAGGCTCAGATAAAAATTATCTCACACACAGATCTGATGAGGGAGTAGTTGCAAAGAAGCCTCCACCAAAAAGGAAAGCACACAAGTTATATTAAAAGAAAAATGACATCTACAAGACAAATGACAATGACATGAAGGTGAATACAGCAGCAAGATGAACTAATCAGTAGCATATCTACATGACAGTCCAAGTGACAACAGCAAAGCTGCCAGCCCAGATGCCTGAGAATCCTGCCAGGGACACACAAGCATTTGTGGAGGAAAAATATCTTCACAGTTTGACACCTGTGACTGCTGCAAAAGATAAGGAGAATGAGCACTATAATGAGCTGAGAATAGTACATAGGCTCCCAAAAAAGCCGTATGGACCTTTTTCATTTTCAATTGACAGAAAAGACTGGTGGGCAAACACCGTAAAAAAGAAGAAGAGATGTTCCCCCCCTCACCCAACTCCCAAAAGATGAAGCATGGAGTAATATGTTAGACTTTTTTTTTCTAGTATGTCAGACACCATGAGCGCAGGTATGTCTGGAGCAGCAAAGCACTAGATGCATGCAAAAGGAAGAGCTTTGTGCTGAATGTGTCCTTTGTTTCACTCTAAACCACACCCAGCCCTACCAATATGTAATAACTTTCCTTATTGTATTTCTTATGTCTTAATGATACAAAAGTATGAAACGTACAAATAAATTGACTGACTCACACTGAAGGTTTTGCAATGACAATGTCCACATGCCAATACAAAAATGAGATTCTCTTATTGTTAGCGTCATGATCTCTCTTCAACCAAAAAGTCAATATGGTATTTCTTTATTGACAGAATAATTGACTAGTCAGTGCAACTATTCCTTATACATCTAGTGGTATAATGGCAATGTAAAATGAAAACATTTTTTTTTTTCCATTGAGGTTTAGAATAAGTGTGTGATTTTAGGATAATAAAATGTCAGTGGAATTATTTCAGTTCCATTCTGGTTTGTTATTGCTATCACAGCAGAATGTGAAGCATAATAAAATTATGTTTGGTATGGCCAGTAGCTATTTTTCAATATTAAATAACAACTATCTTAATTCTTTTTACTTGTAAAAATCAGAGGTTAAGAACAAATGATTGAAATCTGAAAATAATCTTTTCAATATAGTAATGTAATCTCTTTTCTTTGTGAACATTTAAAACCAATAGAAATGTAATTTTAGTATTCTTAATCTATGGAATGATTTCACTAATTATCACCTGTTTTTGAAAGGAGCTGACACTTTGTGTGATATTGGGAGAAAAAATAGCCAGGTCATAAACTTACAAAAAATTTGTATCACAATGGAAATGACAAACTGACCTTTTATAGCAGCTCTAATGAGAATCACTAATAACTTGATGTAACCAGATCTATGAAAGCAAATGTTTACAAAGAATACATGTTTTGGAGTATTTGGACTCGTCTTGTGGTATGTATTAATGCTGGACATTTTTCAAAGTGTTGTAGTGGGCTGATTAGGATTTTTAATATCTTCATATTAATTTTCTGTGAAGTGACAAGGCTGGTTACTGGAGGGTATTGAAGTGAAGCTGTGGACAAAAGAACGCTAGTATTTTTCATACAGGAAAACTGCAAAATATTGTAGCTCTGGAATTTAAGAATACACACAGCTTGATATTTTAGAAGTTGTGCAAAATCATTTCATCATGAAGGAACTCTTCAAGAAACTGAAGGAGTATTAATCCATCACTGTTTTCTGTAACAGAAAAAAAGTCAGTAGCTATTCTTGGTGCTGCACAATACTGATTGCTGTTGTTTTTCATATCTGAAGCAAGACTATTATTGTGGAAACCATGGCAATCCAAAGAAGTTCTAACAATTGAAAACATTTTGCAAATAAGGCACCAAGACTTAGAGAGACCATTCATTATGCTGCACAGTAGGGAAGCTAACATTAAAGAAGTGATAGCAAAGCAGACACAGCAGTAACACAAAACTATGTGCATTATAGTACTTCTAGGACTATGCTGAAAGCAAGTAGGACCATGAGTAGCCGAACAAGTAAAGCTTAGTTTCCTGTGGATTTGTCACATGTTGAGGACTCTCTGATGTCAAATAAGGTTTGAAAGGACACAGAAGCATTCTCTTCAGTAGTGAAAATATAGACTCTCTCTCTCTCTCTCTCTCTCTTTTTCAGCCAACTACCTATTTTCTCAAAATTTTCAAGAACTTGATATCTTTCCAGAATATAAAAAAAAATATCAAGCAGGTTGAGGCCTGAAAGAGAAGTACACACATAAAAAAGGAATCAGTTTTAAATTCTGACTTCTGAATGTAAGTGCCTATGTATAAGGTTTTATAGATGCACAGGTGTCTAAAATACTGTTATAGACAATAGAGATCTAGTCAATAAGCTCAGTGGAGCCTGGACAATATTTCAGCTCATCCTCAAGTAGACAGTGATTCACTTGTCCATGTGTAGGTGTCTAGTGTCATTTGCAACGCTTTAGATATCTCTTCCCTGGCCTTTGGTTGTACTTCAGAAGGGCATGAGTCTCTCACAGGTCCTTTGTCATATCTGACTGTCATAGGCGATGTCCTAGATAGCCAAGGGTAGCTCAAGTGGCATTAGACGTCACTGTGTGAGCAACTGAGTTACACATCTAGAGGCTAGACAGCTGAATAAATCTCCAAACTCAGTGACTGTGCTGACTGGACCTCCTGTGCTCTCTTCAGCTGCCCACACTTCAGTGTCTGGTGACATTTAATATGCTGTAGGGCACCCTTTCTGGCCTCCAGCTTCCCCTCTAGAATGGCATGGGTCTTTTGTAAGTCCTGCATTGTATCACGCAGTCCCATGTGTATGTCTTTGATACTGAAGGGCATCTCAGATGGCACTGAATACTCAAATGCAGGCAACTCCACTGAACCCCATTGACTATCCTGGAAGCCTAGATACCTAGGGCATATATAGGTGTCTGTGTATCACCTTCATTAATGTGTATTAATATCAAATCTCAGTTCTCACCAGAAATATATATACATGTGTCACGCTGTCATGCTATGAAGGTTCGATAGCAACGACTGAGACAGTAATATAATAATAATAAAAAAGATGTTTATTTCCTCACACAAGTTCTTGGATTAGTAACATCCATTAAAATAATGCGATTACTAATTTAGGAAGGATAACACAAAACCATCAGTTACTAATTTAGAAAGGATAACCTGAAACCGTCGATTACTGCGTTATTAATTGGAAGGACTGCTTATCCCTACTTGAAAGCTTTCTTGTTCACTCTCCTAGTGAGAGGGCTCTCAACCTCGAGGAGTTACCTTAACCCAGCGTCCCAGGAAAAGGGGAGGGGGGGGAATACTCACGGTCCAGCCGGAGAGGATGGTCAGGTCACGTTCCCGTCCCTGCTCAAACTCTCCTAGCTCCCAAGTCTCTTTTTATACGGCTGGGGCTCTGGGCAAACACTGCTTTTGCTGACTTTTAGCAAGTTTCGCAATCACAGGACTGTCTGTTTGTCTGCTTGGGAGGACCCTGCTGGCGAGGCAAGACCACAACACCTCCGTATCGTTTCTTCCCTCCCCGGGGGTCCGTGCAGATTCCAGGTGGCAGACCTCTTCAGTCTTGTTAATGCTGCCATTCCGCAGCCTTATACATATCAATCCTTGCGCATATCGGTTGGTAGACGACTTTAGTCCTGTTAAGTCCTCTGTTCAGCAGCTTTGCGCAGGTCAGCTCTTGTGCTATCAGTTCTTCTGCATATCAATTGACAAACTTCAGTCCTGTTAACTCTTCACTCGCCCATCAACATGCAAATGTGTAATGAGGTAAGACTCATTTCCTTAGGATATGAACCAGGCAGGCTTCATCAATATAGTTTCTAAGAATTTGCTAGCTGTCTGCTTATACTAATATCATGAAAAAAATGTGCTGCAGAAAGCAGTATAAAAACAATGTAAGAAAGATTAGAAATAGGTCCACTCTCTATCTGCGCTTAAGGCCAATAGAAAAAAAAATAGTGACCATAAAAAGAAAACAGCAACAGAGTAACAAGTGATTTAGCTTATATATGATCTGTACTCTTGTTTAGTAAATACAGAGCATATTATGGATATTGTTTACTAGCTGAATGTTTCCAGGAAAATAGGTATTGTAATGTATGTGTATAGCAGTATAGCTAAATGATGATAAAAATAATCAAGATGCCAAATTATTTTAAATTTTCTTTTATTGGCTTCCTGAGCAAAAGACTGACCACCTCACAGAGAGATTTTTAAATGGGGAACTCTGTTAATATGGGGAGCCACAAGATTTAACAATGACTACGATCAATCTTTTGTTTCAAAAAAATTATACTCCTAGGTCTGAATGGACAAAATTCCCGAACATTTCTTAATTGTGCTGGTCAGATTACTACTGTTGCCTACTGTTAAATGAGGCTATGGTATTTGTTGCCAAATGTTACAGATCCTGCTTTTGTTTCTGGCCACAGGCAGTACAGAGAAATCCATGTGTGGTCTAAGTAATAAGAGATGTGACAGGAGCCTGCAAAGACTCAGGAAACAATTACATCAGGAGCCAGAATGCTACAGAGTTATATAAGGATGATACTTCACAAAAGTCTTTTTTGGCCAGAGTAGGAACATGGGGAGAAATAAAAATGTAGAAGACGTTGACATGGGCCAAACTACAGAAATTAATAAGTGAAGCAATACAAGCCAGTAAATGTAAGAAAATCAATGCAAACTCACAGTATGGCCTTTATTGCATCTCTGTCACTTCATAATGATTCTTCATCATCATCATCATCATCATCATCATCAAAGCTAAAAAAAATTTCTAGTTGTCTCAGGTCTGATAGTAGAAAGCTAATTGAGCAAACTGAATAAATCACTGTGTTGTTTTCAATACTGGTCTGATTCTCATAGTTAAAGATTCAGCAAAGAAGTCCAAAAGCATCTCTTATTGTTGACATATACACCATTCAAGTGTATTCCAGAAGCACTGCATTAATTTGCATGGCAGCACTGAGAATCACTTTAGAAAGTGATCTGGATATTGATGATGACACTAACGAGACAAGGCCTCAGAAAAGTGCTATTCAGTTCAATGAAACAGAAAACCAGAAAAAAAAAAATCAAAAGAAGTCACAGTAGTGTGATCCCTATCTATACTTCTTGAGTAATTCGGATTTCATATCATACATACTTGCTTCCAAATATTCATCCAAATTATGGCAGTAAAATATGTTGCTTTTTGTTTACCATCTCTAACCAAAGGTAGGTGCTGCTCAGTAACTTTGTCACTGTCCTTTTAGTATAGGATTAAACATAGCGATAGAACAGATAATGTCTGTTTCTGCTAACTTTTACTAGAGCATATAATGACTTCTGCAAGCCTGTGGCATAATACAGGAATACTAAGGAGAATATACATCACTGCTTTTATTTTTATAATATCTCATGGTATTTTAAGGGTTGAACAAACATCTTACCGCACTTAGTAGATGTACTGCTTCTTCCTTTCTGTAAAGGCAGTACTTGAGCAACATATGTAAGAAGAAATGTGAGAAGATATACTAGTATAATAATGACAGAGCAGCTAACATTGGAAAAACATATTGAGGAATGGCAGCATATTATAGAGGGCAAATCAAAGAAGAGGGAAGATATAAATTGTAAACATTAATACTAAGACTCAAAAAGAAGGAATTTTTGTATAGTACAAAACATCTGGTGACAGTTTATCCTACTTCAGTTTCAACTATCTAAGGTGTTTAAGATAAGAGCAAAGCTATCCTGGGTTCCTTAGTGGTCTTTTATTTGTTTCTAAATTACTCACTGCAGTTTCTAAAGTTAGACAAGATGAATCCTGGCCTTTGAGTGGTCAGGCAAATCACAGGTTGGAATTTTAGAAATTTAAATTCTAGGAATACTAATGGCAGAGGCATAGCAGCTTTTATAGATGGTTTCACAGAAATTTGTAACAATAGATTGGAAAATATACACTGGGATTTATTTCAATTTTAGATGTGTCTGAAATAAAAGCTATGCGAACACCTGTTAATGAAAAAAGAAATTTTCAGATTTTTTTTTTCCCATATTGAGATACTCAGTACATCTTATTGGAAAATGAAAATTCCATTCTCGAGAATTCTAAAATTATTTTTTGTTCCAATTGAAAGTAATTCTTGAAAGTGCCAAATTTCTCTCTGAAGCAATATTGTAGAAGAATAGGCAAATGATTTTTTCATAACATGTTTTGATAGTGTTTTGTTGCAGTTTTGTATATTTATGTTCTGATTTTTCATTAATTTTTAATTTCTAAAAATTGAGATTTTTTTTTAAGGAAAACAAAGTTTTCCTTTACAATGTCAAAATGGATGTTTTGACAAGCCTGAGCTTATCAAAGCATGAGCTATTTGGGTCTGAGCTAGAGAAAAAAAAAGACCTACTGAAACTTGAGTACCTGTTAAATGGATGCATGTCCAGACATTTAAAAATAAATTATTTTGATAGAGAAATATCCTTACTGTGTGATCACATTGATCAAGTTTCTTTTACTGTAAGTACCTATTCATGAACTACGCTGGAGGTGTGGATGTAAATATCTGTGATGTAAGGTGAATTTGAGCGACACTTGAAAAATGTATGATTTATTAGCACACACATTTAATGTCTAATTTCATGAACCTATTTAGAATGGGTTCTGAGAACCGTTTCCTATTAGTGATCATATATTTAGAGAAGCCATGGTCAGTAGTAGATGGCAGGAAATAAAAGGTCATTTTCAAGACATGTCTTAATGTAGAAAGCTAAAAGTAAGGGATGATAACAAATTTGTTTCTGCTGCTGTTGGTGGTGGGTTTTATCCATATTGAGAGATGACCCAAAATAATAACTTCCAAAACTAATGTAGAAACAAAATAGGCTCTGTGACATAGACTCTGAGGGCTGTGGTACGGGGTTTTTTCATTTGTTAAAGTCTCCCTTTCTGTTTGTTTTCTCAATTTTTTTGTATAGTGTCTCTATACTTGTTTATTATATCTAATGATTGTAATTTTTTCACCTAATGTTTTTATTTGGATTTTTCCTCTTTTTCGCCACTTCCTGTTCTATTTTTCACCATTGAGAGACTACACGGTAATGAAAAAGAATTACAATTGCAGCCTTTGGCTCATGCTGCTCAGGAAGTTCACTGAAATGGAGTAAAGTTGGCTAGTTTTATAGCAAGTATATTACAGGCCTGTGCTTGCTTACATGATAAAAAGGATGTATCTCAACAGTTTCACTAGAATTACCCAGTTTTTTTTTCTTTTCTTTTTTTACAGCATGTTCTAATTTAGTCCATCCAGTACAAATTGACTGTGAAATATTGATATTGCACTGTGAAGATAAATCTTCTAAATTGTAACATTTTAAAATCTGAATTTGTTCAATAATTTTACATAATGTATGTAGCTTAGCGAAAGTTCAGATTTCCGGATAGACTGAAGAGCTAATAAATAAATGAGGCAACCTAATAATTTCCTAGTAATTTCTGTTATGTACATACTCAAGTCTTCATTCTAACTTCATTATGAACACCTAGTGTTAGTTTCTTCTCAAAATATCCCATTATACTAATGATATGCTTGATGTAGGTGTGGAAATGTACTTCCCCCTTTTCTACAAAAAAGGTCACAACTATGCATAGCTGTCCAAAAGAGAAAACAGTACATAAGTTTCTTGGGTCTTTGATCATTAATCATCAAGGCCAGACACAGTCCCTTTATGAAAGTCCATAGCAGATTCATGATTATATAGGATATTCTAATCACAGTTTCCTCTGCTTCCCTAATGCAGGAAACTATGCTGCTCAAGATGAACAGAAGTGGTGAACTCTGCCATTGCAGCTAAATGTCACAACTGAGATATCACCCACTGACTTTCAGCTAGAGAAGCAGGTTGCTGGAGGCAGCTGAACCATCCTTCCAGGCTCTATCCTGCACAAGCAGCGGAGAGAGATGCATCTCCAGAAGGTTGGGCAGCAGACTGATTTCAGTATCTTGAATCACCTCAAATTCCTGTCTGCACTGAGTACCTAGGGAGTCCAGTCATCCAGTGTAGCTGACTGTTGGATTGGGTGAGTATTGTTCCCATGGTACTGACCTGTGGATGTACATTTATTATTAGAACACCTTGTTTCCCTGACCCACCACCTGGCAGATTCACGGCTTTGGAACTGTAGTTGGAATCTGTGACTGATGAACACAGGTAAACCGAGTCTTCTCACTTTCAATTTGGGCAGTAGTGGGTTTACATCCCTCCCATCAAACCAGTACATTTTTGTACTTTTTCTTTCCTCTGCTATACTGGGATGCCAATTAAGTGGCTAATGCAGAAAAGGGAGTGCTTGTCAGGAAAATTATGAAACAGTATTGAAAAGAACATAATGGAGAATGTAAGTCAGCTCATCCTGCCTCCGCATGTTCATACCCACATTGGCTCATGATGTTTCCACACAGTATCAAAATCCGTAGGTTCTTATGAGACAGTAAGGAGTTGAATTTTGAATGCAGAGAGGACTATCTACCAATGATCATCAGGGTGCAATCAACTCCTCTCACTGGGTATGTAATGAGAATGTTGACCACATGTCATCAGCAATTTTTATGGCTAAATATGTCAAGAAGTGATTATAATCAGTCACCTCAGTTGTAAGGCATTGTTGTATACAACTCATCCTATACACCAGTCATAAGTGCATAATCCTGTTGTTTTGAGTTATTTCATCTATGGCCAACAGCCTCGTTTAATTTTTGTATTAAATTAGTTTAACATTTGTTTTGAGAAAGTGGCCCAAACACAGGCAACATATTGCCCATGATTAGCTCCAGCACGTTAATCTCCATTTCATTTTCTAGGCAGGGTGGGAATTAAAAGGCAAAAAATACCAAAACAGAAATATCTGAATAATTCTAATAAAAGTAGAACAGAATTAGTTCTCTAGAAATGTCATGAATGTATCACCTGCCTTTGATTTTCCAGTGTTAAAGTCATTCTGTCAGGACTTCTGAATCAAAGCAAACTGTGTGTCCCATCTATTTTTATTTTCCAAAAAGTCATGACATGGAATATATAGATTTCACCAATATATTTGTGACTTTGTCTAGTTTTCCTGATATTATGTTCAAAGCATTATATAACCTGTTGTACCAGAAATTTTTTAGTTGTAGTTGAAATTCCTTTATTTTTTTGGCTGGAAAGCAGTTGATGCTCATTTTGGATGGTTGGAGAATCACAAATGGTTACAGGCTTTAAATACCATCCTTTTCTAAGTTCATTTGACTGCAAAAGGAATTAAATTGGCCTTTGGTAATGCTGATCAGCTAGTTTCTCTGACCTTTTCAACACATCCTGTTTGGAGTTAAGATGAAAAAAGAAAAAATTCAAACGTGTAATGAGAACTGGCATATTATGACATTTAATATCTGAATAGAGAACAATGTAAAAAGTTTGACGATAATTAAAGCCAAAGTTATATTCATTTGTCTGAGTTCATCAGATTTTTAGGCCGATATTAAAAATTATCTGCAAAAGGTATTTCCCTTTAGACCAAGACAATTCATATTAAAAATACTCATAATTATAGCTTCAACTAATACCACAGAATTATACTTTGTAGACAGAGATTTGTGTTTGTCAACTTAAGTCCAGGGAGATACTTCCTCCTTTCTTAATTACAGACATTAAAGAAAGAAGCCACTTGCATTTCCCAGGCCAATAAACAACCAGTTATTATTTATTTAAACTGCTTAAGTAACTGTAACATATCTGAAATATGAAGGCAAAACAGATACTGCAGAATCAATACAGATAAAAAAGTACATGGCATAATGCTGAAATCTGAATATGCATCTCTTCCCAGTTTTAGATAGATTATCAGTAACTCTTGTCAGCCAACAACTGATCAGTGACCAGTCACTTTAACGTTCACAGAAAGTGAACACAAAAGGGGCACAAACACAGCTGAAGTGAATGTATTTGTTTTACTTGCATGAATATTCATGAACATTGATTGCCAGTGTTCAGTCAATTCTACTAGCTAGAAAATGTATCTGATGACCCTAGGGGATCTTTGTTTGTAATGCAGGCTAACACACAAATAGCTTCAAGCTGGACCATAGATACCTGAGGTTTGTAGGACATCTTAGCCTAAAAAGCTATGAGGATTACTATTCTGATACAAGATAGTATAAGAGCGAGGTATATTATCACTATTAGTGTTAATGAAGTACTAACATGGAACAACACAATGCTCTGTGAGTTCTACTCATTCCACGACATGCAGTATCTGCTATGCAAAGTCACAGTGTTAGTCATGTTTGGAAGATTTTCTGATGTAATTGGTGGAACATCTCTAATGAGTTATATTAAGAGAAGCTGGAACTGAAGGTATGAACTTATAAGTGTAGGCCAGAAATAATCATTTACAAGAATCTTCTAAGGAATATAGGACATGCTTACATTAATTTAATATGTTATGAAGAAAGAGAAATTATTTCAGTACACATAAAAAGCATTACTTCCAAGCTTTGGGTGTGTTTCAATATTAGCAGTATATATATATATTAATGTTCATACTATTTTTAGTCATCTTCACAGATGTAACTGAATATTCATTTTTTATCGCCAGTGTACTAGTTTTTCCTGCAGTTAAGTAAAAATAGATTTTTAACACTCTTTAAAAAACTTTCCTCCAAAAAAATGGAAAAAGAATGTAAATTTCACGTAGCATTTTTTTCAGAAGCTTGATGTCCTTAATTCTTCTTACATTGTTTCATTAATGCAGTAAAGAGTGTAACTACCATTCTAATGCTTGGGAACCCCTATGTGTCATATTATTAAGAAAATGTGGTGTACAAGGAAAGATAGAAGACATCTGAGGATCCCATAAGTATTTCTAGGTGATTTACCTGAAATTTACTTGAAATGCCCAACTTGGAAGTAAATTTCCAAACCCAGCACCACACTTCACCGAAATGGGGAGAGAACAAGATGAACTTTGCCCAGGTTTATTGGGCACTTTCCTCAATCAAAGTAAGTATGAAAGGTGTCAAGCATGACATGCAGTGTCGGAAGAAAGAGAGGTTTGAGAGAAAAGATAGCTATAGCATACTAAAATTATCATGCATTTCAGAAGCCTTCATTACTCCACTCTTCTAAGCTACAGCTATCAATATTTTCCCCCTAGTCATTCACATTTAAAGACTGAATCTTACGAAGTTTCAAAGATAAAAATACTTTTGGCCTAATTTTCTAATGTGCTGACACCCGTAGCTGCCTGTGAAATCAATGGAATTTCTGGGTGTTCAAGACCTTTGAAAATCAGTCTACTTATTTTTAATTAAAAGATAGAGAAAGAAACTTGGGGAAAGATGACTATGTCTAGGCAGCTGGAGTACTGTGACCTCTGCTTTCTACCCTTCTCATAATTGTCTAGCAGTTACCTTGTGCTCTCCCCATCTGTTTCTTGTATCTGCCTGGTTTTAAGGTTTTACTCTTAGATTTCAAATTTTGGGGACAAGGGATATATTTTAATGATATTGATATACAAGGCTTAGCACAAACAGGCTTTGATATTTAACAAGGTATCAAAGCCTTTTTGTGCTAGGCACTGTATACCAATATCATTAAAACATCTTTCATATCATATGAAAGACTTCAGTCCTTCCATAATATCATAGTATTCATAGTAATAATAATCAGAAAGACAGAGACTCCTTGACTTTGAGTTCTGAAGCATTTTCTATGTATACTGAAGCAAAATAAATAACATTATTTTCAAAGATTTTAAAGAGCAAAAGAATGTCTGTGTTAAGTCTAGACTCCGGACAATTTAGGGCATAGAATATCATTCTGTGATGCCTCCATTACAACAGTTTATTTTAAGAGTTTGTAAAACCTGCTGCTGCTAGAATAGACTTTTAAGAAGAGGTAGGTGTTACAGATATGACTATTCTTTCTCTGCATTTGACTGTATCCATCCTCTCCATTATATACATAACTTTTTATACACATGAACGTTTTCTGAAAAAAATGTTAGATATAATGTTAAAATATTACTGGCTACATCTTGACACACTTTCATTTCTTTCAGATTATTTCTTAGATAAGTATGACAAACATGGAAATATTTTTGATGTACTCTACCTTCTATTTCACTTTTATAGGTGAAATATCCTGTAGTCAGAAACATTTCACTTAGAACTCCTTTCCTCAACTTTTCTTGGATTTGCTTTTGTAATTTTGGTTATTTGTCTCACACATTTCTCATTATCGAAGTCACTCACTACATATCGGTCCCTAGATTCTTCCGCATATTCTTTCTATTTGTGAAGATATAAATAACTGACGTGTTGGAAGGTGTATCTGATACATTAGGTTGTAATTCATGAAATACCTAATGAAGTAAAGTAGTTGTATATACTCTCAAAATCTTTCCAGGTAAATCAGGCTAAAAGGCCTGAAGTCATGTAATTAAACTCAGTGATAATTTGAAAATCATAAAAAAAATTGAGAACAGATAGAAATTCAAAAAAAAAGATGAAGAAAAGAGTTGAAAGCAGTCTAAGAAAAGCCTGAGGCATCTGAAGATAGTTATTGCTGATGCAAGATAAGGAATGTGCTAAAGATAGCTAATGTCAAGTGGGAACTGTAATAAGTCAGCATTAAAGCATGGCTGCCTTCCTTCTTACAGCTGAATAAACAACTGTAGATCTGCCTAAGTTTTCTGCATTGGTCATGGTTATCTGTGGCAGGAATATCAGAATTCCTTTTATATATACACTTGATAAAGTAGGGTATTCTCTACCATAATTCTTGGAGCAACCATAATTAATGCTAAATGCTATTTGTAGCAGATGAAGAAAAGGGTAGGGTGATGGGAAAATCCCCAATACATAATGATTTATTAATGAACACAGGTATTTGTTACCTTTGGAATTACCAGCACAAGGAGTTATAGCATATCAGTCAGCCTAAACATCCATTGTAAAATTAATAATAATGGATGAAAGAGGAGGAGAAAAATTGTAGTCCTTAATTGTTCTTTAGAATATTTCTATTATGACTCTTGATTCCAAACCCAACTTAAAAAAAGCTACTGGAACATGGTACAATCTACAGATGGCTCATCAGTGGCACACATACAGCTGTGCATATCTGGCATATAGCTATTTGATTTTAAGATTGTTACACAGCCAAATTTTCAAGTGAGAGCTTATGCAGACAAAAATAGAGTCATGTCTGTAGGCAGTAACTATAATGTTTCTTCTCAATAAGAGCCTAAACACTAAAGCCAAGGCTGCTGATCTTACTCGCTGGTCCTAAGTAAGTTACTGTCAGATTGCCTTCTATTATCTACAACTGGAGAGTCTTAGGGAAAAGTTGATGGACACAGATGGTGCTACCAGCTGTGCATTGTTTTATTCTTTTTTGATCATCTAAAAAATTTGGGTCTCTTTCAGTTTATTCAATTACACAAGAAGAAGAGGAGGAGAAATAGGTAGTTCATCTTTATTGATACAAACTTACCGTGTAATTGTTACCTCAAGATAGATTTCAGAACTTTAGAATTTGATTCATTCAAATGTTAATAATAGTAACCTCAGAAACAACAGAGGTAATAGGATAACGCATTGATCTCATATTTGCATGACATTTCAGTGTGTAAAGCTCCTAATGTTGCTGTCAACACTTCTCTTTTGTATCTACCTCTTCTTAATTTTTAATTGAAAACCCATAATCCTTGCACTTTAACCAGCCAAAGCTCTTTGACTCCATTCTGTTCAGCAACTGCAGTAGAAACTGTTCCTCTGATTTCAAAGGAAAACACACTTGACCGAAAATGAAAAGATTTAGTCTCACATCTTGCTTCTTGTTCACATACTGTTTCTTAGCTGCCTTTAAGACTTCATCATTTTTCTTCTTTCTTCTGTCCCAGTCATTATTTCACATTATTATAAAGAACTTTCTAGACATCTAGTAGAAGTTTTCTTTGGAATATTCATCATATTACATGTTTTTCAAAACACCCTGATGGACTTCAGCTTGAGCACAATATAGAACTTATTTGTAAGGCATTTCACTGCAGCTCTATGAGAGCATCTTGAAATACAATAACACTGTGAGCTGTAGAAGTTATGATTGACGAGTATGTTCCTATAAACTCTGTATCTCCTAATTTCATTATAATAAAATTCCTGGATGCTATGGCAATGGGTACTGAAGGAGAAAGAAATAGACGTCATAAGACCACTAAAGTAGGAATAAGCAACTAATTTAACAGTGTTTGTTTAAGGCTTTATGATCCATCTGTAAAAAAAATGGATTGGATATACCCCAAATTATTATTTGTCTGTTTTTTTAATATTCATTCAATTAGTGCCAACAAGCTTTGTATTTTACTAGATGAGAAAACAGATGAATTTAGAACATAGAATTAGTAAAGGAACCGTAGTGATATTCGTAGTAGGCAGGAATCTGAGGTCTAAATTGACTTACTAGCATTCAGATTTGGTCAATAGTGGACAAGTATAAAAATATGTATGATGTACAGATGGCAGAGCATGATTATTCAGTTCAGCAATGAAATTAGTCTCAATGAGGAAGAAACCTTCTCTTTTTCTTTATAGTTTCCCCACTTCTTGACTGTGTAGTTTTCAACTCAGAAGCCATCTCTTGCTCATTCCCCTCAAAAAAAAAAAAAAAATCCATTCTGTTTTTACTTATAGAAGCATGAATCTGCAGTAATTTCAATGACACTGATGAATTTTCTCCATCTTCAGACTTTCACATTACAACGGGATTAGCAAGATAGAATTTTGCTTAAACTACTTAGTGTCTCTGCCTTTCACATTCCATGATTTGGATTTATTGCCTCTAAGTTTAGGTATTTAATTGAAATACCTCAGTTAGGAGCCCACTTGCCCTAGGCTCTGCATATAGTCAAGGGAGAGAGAAAGTTACAGATGACTTTCTATGAGCTGAATCATATCCTAGAGAACTTATCTTTATCTGTTATTCCATGACAAGTTTAGGTCAGCTCCTCAGATTAGGCATTTGTATCTGTTTCCAAGGTTAGGTAAGATGCCAGAAATACTAAAGAAACACTAAATTAAGACATTATTTTCAGAGCTATTGCTCAATGCCTAAAGAGGTAGTTGGAAACAGAGAGAAGTAGGCAGATATCCAAGTTTTTAGTGCTACCAATCTATGTATTTCTTGGAAGGGACCCTCCTACATCATTTAAACCTTCTGCTTCCCAGGGCAGACCTATAAAGACCAAACACCAAAGATGTATTAAAGCTTATATATGTGTTGTACTCACTGGGAAAGCCAACTCTTCACTGCTGTTTTAATTCTTGTGTGCTTTGACAAGGCCAATAAAGATGGCATGGACTGTGTTAAATCTACAAAAGGTAAATCTGCTGTAGTTCCAGCAGCAGACTCTAATTCAGAATGTAGCTTCTGCATGTAAAGAATGGGCTTACATTTTTAAAAAGCATCTATAGTGAATTATACCACTTAAACAATTCGAGGCTGCTCTAGCCAGCGTAGTGCTGGCAGTGCTTAACTAAAGTCAACAAGAACTGTCTTACTGATATTTTTTGTTGAAATATTAATTCAAATTCCAGCTCTATAAATGATAAATTCTTTTAAAAAGTAGCCAAGCTCTTCATCAAAGTTTGCAGCAGTCTGTTCTGCCCATACTAGATCATGTTCCAAATTCCAGTTTTGTACTTAAATGTAGATAGTACTGAACATTGCAATAAAGATTTAAAAGAAATTCAAAACTGAGATAATATTTAAAATCTCATTGTTTCTCTGTTTTTAAAAAGTTTCATTTAAACTACTATTTCTTTTGGATATATTTTCTTTTTCTTCTTCCTTTTCTTTTCTATGCGAAACATTTATTTGCAAGTATCTGTTCTTAGACTCAGAAGAGCCAAACAGATATACAAGTGACAAGAAGGTTTAAAATGTTAAACTTGGTTACGCTGAACTTGGATGATGGTACCAGTGGGCACTAAGTGCTTGGCAGTGAGATGCTGTGCCATTCCCTGTATGTATGCTGATAATCAAAATATTTTATGGAGTGAATGCCACTTCAGTTTTATGAGCTTTTTATGTGACGTGGCATATCAAATCTGCCAAGCGGAGGACCATCTGGAAACAGGTCATCAGAATGGACTCTGACACTGCCTGACAGGCAAGAGTGCAGACAAAGAATAGAATAGAAAAAAAGAACTGTCCAGATATCAATAGAGATTGAGTAAAACAAACCCGATTTCATTCCATATATTGAAATAATGTGTTATTTAATAAATGTAGGCATTGGTTTACTCAAGGGAATTTAAAAATTCATTTTAAAATGTACTCCTGTGCGGAAATGCTACTTTTAGCTTTCTTCTTTCTTACAAAAGCACAAATCCTTCTGCATATAGCAGAAGTGTTATCCTTTTTCCTCTTCTTTCTCTACCCAGAGGGAAAAATGTGTTTTTTAAAAGCTTCACAGCCTGATGTTCAACACACATTGTAGAAATACTCATAGACAGATTTTTGATAAGTGTTCTGAAGCCATTAGGCTACTGTAGTTCAGCTGCAAAGATATTACACAATCATATATCACTGCAAAGTAAACTTGTGCTGTAAATGTCATCCAGCTATTAAAATACCACAGCTCCTGATAGTCTGACCAAAATGAAGACCTATGAAAAGTGGTCATTTCATCACTTGATTGTTGGGTTCTTAAGGAAAATGTATCATTTATATGGGCATTCACATCAGGAATTGTTTATAGATGAAGACTCTTGATACCAGAACCAAAGTGTTAATATATCCTTTCAGTTCTGAATTTCTGAGGACTGAAGACATGCCCTGCAACTTTATATGATTGAGAATTGCACATAGACCCCCTTTAAAGAGTGTCACAGTCTAAAGCATGAACAAAACAAACCACAGAGGGGCCTAATGATACACCACAGTTCTCCAAATAAATCAGTTTAAGACGACATTTACACCAGCTTGGTGTTGAACTGAAATCACTCAGGTGGACATGATTATAGCTCCAGATTCAGTCTCAGGGACTACTATAAATATGTCTCTGCCTCTCTCTGTCTCTCCCTCCCTCCCTCGTGTTTTTTTTGGAGCACAGCATAGGAAAATGAGTATTTCTGGGCTTTATATAGTCTTGAATGAGTTACATGGTAGGCTTTGAGTGGAGATGTTGCTGGAGAATGGCAAGAGAAGAAGGAAGGATTGCTGATTAACCCAGCAATGAAATAAAAATGAGGATTTTTAATTCTCTGAAGTTAGTTATTGTGGATGAGATATAGACACATTTTCCCTTTTTAAATATTTTTTATAAAACAGCTGAAAGGAAAATCATATTTTTCCTAATGCAGTTCAGGTTTGTTCTTAAAGTTGTAGGTGCTGGTGTGATTTATGGGGATGTACTAGAACTGAAAAGTAGGGTGAAAGGGTAATAGCTATGTAACGTGTTGGTAACTCCAAGAATGTTCTTCTTTGTCCAGTAACGTACTGTGTGTATTGTATTCTGCTTTCCCATTCATAGTTTGTTTTATAGTGTAATCAATTTTCTAATTTTTTTCTGAATGCAGTGACTAAACCCATTTATTTATAATGGTGATTAAGAATGTGTAAAAAGTCATTCATACTTCAGTCCTATTATTCAGCCCGTCAGTAAAGGCCAAACGTCAAAATAACTTTACAAAATATTGAAGTGAAAATTCCAGTGGAACTAGTTTCTTCAGGAATTTCTCTGAAAAATACTTGAAGAAATATTGAAGTATTTCCTCAAGAAGTCTTGAAAATATTAGGCAGTAATAGTATTTTTAATGAGTAAACCATCATTTACTGGATTTTTCTTATTGTTTCACAAATGTACTTGTTTACCTTATTACATGACTATATGGCTGTCTTATGCTAGATCAGATGATTAGCACTTCTGTTCAGTGTTATCGAAACTTGCACTCAGATTCATACTGGGCCTTTATTCAGCATCCTAATATGTATATTCACCTGACTCTGAAGTCCATGCAAGTAATTTGCAAACCTCAGCTGGATGTCTAAATTACAAATGCACTGTATTGAGAGGGTTAGGTTCTTCAGAATAAAGTTGTTAAAAGCTGCTGGATGAACAAGAAGATGCTAAGCTTACTCACTGCACATCATGAGGAACCAAGTGTGTCCAGAGTCTTATCTCTGGAGTTAAGATGATGCAGAGGAGCCTAAATCCTAAACTGTGAACCTCTGTGAATGTCTGGCTTCTTATGCACTCAGGAAGGCAGTTAGCTCTGGTCTGTTCCATCGTGTAGTGGGATTTTCTTGAACTTATTGAAGGCATGACTTATACCAGCTGGAATTGAGTGGGGGCACACTCTGGACAGAAAGGAGGGTATCATGTTGTTCCTTTTTACAGAATATGCCACAGAAACTGGATTTGTCTCTGGATCCTAAAGTACTTGAATGAATCCTTTTCTAAAGAACAGTAATAGTTTTCTGTTTAATGAACAGCATTTGCCTATTTATTTTGGATGATATCTAAAGAAACCCTGACTCAGAGTACTCCTTACTGGAATGACCTTCATAATGCCTGAACGTGAAGGTAACAGGCAAGTCTATAATGCTGAAGTTGATCTTTTGGATATTTATAAAGAATCACTCTATTCTTTTTAATATATAACTCAAAGGAATTCAGAGACTTGTGATGTTATACCGTCTTTAACCTGTGAGGACTGAAATCTGTATTTTCTATTGTCTGGGAGAATTGCCAAAATGTTCACAGTGGATGGAAAGATAGGGTAGAAATGTTCTCCATACCTTATTTTGAAACTATGTGTCTGTGCGTACAAAACTTGGGAGACTAGAAAAAGGGAGAGACTGCAAAAGAGAACTACTTAGTAGTGTATTGTTATGGTCATTCACCTAAGGGGGAAAGGTTTGTATTCTGGGCCAACTCTCTACAATACTCTTATATTCACTATTGAAGATGGGTTAGATAAAATAAACATCATTTGGGACCAAAGCCAAGATCTTTTTCCTCCACATGATTGCCTACATCTCTGGGCTGTTGAGTTGGACTTCCTCTTGCCTGAAAACACTCTTTTCCTTTCTAAACTCCTGAATTTCATGTTTCTGGCACAACTTTTGCAGTGAGGTAGGAAATTTGCCCCGAGCCTGGTAGATGGAATACTTAAAGAAGGGAGAAGTGAATCTGAACTTTCTCAAGAAGTATTTCTTCTCTTGTACTGGCACTATGGAGAGGACAGGCATGGATACTGGCTCAGTAAGTAGCCTTGCTAACATATTTGAAGGCTGCCTTGAGAGATCCAAAGCAGCAGACATACCTATCTGAACTGTAGAGGGCATGAAATATACCTGTCTATATCATGGATAGGACAAAAAACAATGTGACTGACAAAGAAGAGATATTGGCTAATATGGTCAAGGGAGCCTAGTCATAAAACAACTCCCAACACTGAGAACTGGAAAAAAAATCTTTGCATCTGCTCAGGCCACCACATAAAAGAACCAGGAAAAGTTCAGAGTGTGCACAAATGCCGTGGAGTTCCTTGGGAGGAGTAAAAACACAGAAATACAGATACAGAGGGGAGGCTGTTCCAAAACATGTAATGATAGAGCAGAAAACATTGAAATGAAAGTGAGATCCTTCAGAATTTGAGGGAAGATTCTGACAGGAGAAAGCACCATGCCCAAATAGTTAATAGATCTCTTTCTTTTGATCCTCCCCTTAAGACAACCCAATTCAACAGATATGTTAGAACAATTTATTAGGATGTGAGAGACAGACTGAGATTCCCTCTCTAGTTTAACTAATAAGCTATTGGTTAAACCAGGGTGATGTAAATTATCTCTAAAAGGCCATTTACTATTCTATTAATGTTCTTCTCTTTCTGAGATGAATTCCTGATAAAAATTGAATTGTTATGTTTCCATAAAGGGAAAAGAGTTAGTAAACTGATCTTTTTCCAAACAGGCAACAAAGAGAAAGGAGATGAAGTCTGGGGTGGGGTTATTTTCTTTAAAGCTTCCTATCCTCTATAGTAACACAGATTAATGGATGACACACTGCTATTTTTTACTTGAATATACAGAAATATAGAATTTAATCTTTTTGTTGCCATGACACCAACCAAAAATTGGGTCAGATGTGGTGTTAAGGAAAGATTTTAACTGAACTTTAATGTATCTATATGACCTCTCTTATCATATTTATAGATATTACCATATCTATACTATATGCATATATATTTCTATGTATATTTATACTGGATATATTTATCAATATAGACGACAAATTTAATCCCTCTTTTATACATGGAAAGCTAAAACAAAATAAAAACAACTTCTCTAGGGTGAGAAGGGGAGCTGTGTTAATACAGAATATGAGCCCAGCAATCCACAGTCTAGACCAGCAGCAACCCATTCCTGATCTAAGATCTACATTCCATATTGAACGCAATCTTGAAAAACATAGTGAAGAAAATGGCTACCAGATCATTGGAGCTATGTTCCCTAAAGAGGATTCAAGAGGCAAGATAAAAGGACAAAGTGATCTGGACAGGAAGAGGAAGAGTTATGCACTGGAAAGCAGGCAAAGGAATCTTTAAACTATGAATTGTAGGAGAAATGAAATCAGTGAATGGATTTGAAAAGAATTATGGCATAATGAGAATGATTTATTTAGGAAGACTTCATGCTTAAAGATAATATACAGTGGATTTGAAGAAGACTGAGAGGAGATGAGTTTCTCTGTAGTAAATATGAAGCCTGATAAGAGCTTAAACAAATCAAAGCAGGGCAGAGGAAAAGGAAGAATGACTTCTTAGACAAACAGTGTGTGAAGAGGGAGGAGAGAGAGGGAAGACCAGATTTGGACCAATTGACTGAAAGACTCTTAACAGCATGGAGAGGGTGCAATGCTGTCAAAAATAGCAGAAGATTATTAATGACGTAAATACTGAAGAGAAGAAAGATGCTTATTTTGGGCTATGTTACTGTTAAGTTTACCGTGAGGCCTGAGGAAGAAAATATCCGAGTTACCTGGGGGTTTCATTAGAAAGAATTAAATGAATAGGAAAATAGTCATTAAGAGGGAGGGAAGGAGAAAAAGAGTTTAGGTGTGAGATGATGCCAAATGCGAACCAGATAACAATAAAAGAAAAGTTGTTTCCTGCTCCCTCCACATTATTCAATGTAATACAGCAAAGGACAAATTGCTAGCACAAACTTCACCAAAGGAAACTTCACATACTCTGATAGTAACTCAGCAGTGTAATTCCAAACCACCGCTTAACACCTTTTGTTCACTGAAACTTTTCCTTAGATTGGTATCAAAGGGCAAACAGTGTCCATAATTCAAGTACATGTTTGCACTGATAATGATATTTTGGCTTTGTGATTTTTTTTCTTTAATGGCAGTATAATGTCTTGATGTGTTTGGACAACAAACATAATTTTTCTTTAATGACTCAAGATGCTATGGCAGGCAGACTGGGAGAATCTCTCATGTGCAGAGCCACCATATCTTTGTAAACATTTAATTTAATTATGTGGTTTTGGTGAGTGGTTTTTGAATGAGGCCTAAAACATGATGGCTAAAAAACATATTTTGATCTCCTTTTCATTTATCAGAGTGCACAATATAATTGTCTTCAATACTTATGCAAATCATGTTTTCCCTTCTCAAATTTAAAGCTCAGAATTGAAAGATATCACAAATGGAGAAAGTTCTTTTTCACACATAAAGTGTTTTTGTGCATGGGAAAGAGGGGGAAGGTGGAGAAATTCTGACAAAAGATGGTTACAAAAGTTGCTGCACCCTGAAGCTGCAGTAACTAATCTCTTGGTGACTTAATGCAGGGGTTTTATGCTCCCGCTTACCTAGCAGGTCATAAAAAAATCATACCTTAGCTACTCTAGCCAGCTGCCACATTTATGAGTAAGGACTCATTCTACAAAACTGCAAATGGGCAAGTATAGCTATACCTATTTCTGTACAGCAGAAAGCAAATGTTTACTCACAGCTGGTAGGTCAACTCAAATTACCCGCAAAAAGTTCACTTCAAGTCATTTCTTTGAAACAAAAAAATAAAACCTACAAAGAGACAGTATATGATATTGGAGGAGGAGAGAAATTAAAAGTGGAAAGACAAAAGTTCTGGTTTTATCTGTTTTAATGGATTATGCTCAGTTAGGCCTTTTTCAAAAATGTGGTTGGTGACTTAATTGCCTGATACTGTGTCTACATTTTACGTGCCTGCTAAAGGAATTGAAAATATTGTACATAAAGTTGAGTAGATTTTCAGTTAGAAATATAATAAGCAAGCTTGGAATCTCTGCAGGCCTAATGATGAAAAAGAAATAGGAAATTGAGGCAGTACTGTATCTGCTAAGACAGTGAATTTTATTTTGAGTAATTATTAATTTAATAATGTTTGTAAAATGCTGGAAAATGTTATTCCATACATACAATAAATGCTAAAAGTTATCATCATCATTAATTAAGGAGCATACATTCATTAGCATTAGAGGCCATTTAAACAGCAGTTAAGTGTACAGAGCTGCTAAAAGAATATGTAGTTTACATCTTATATATGATGTTAACATGCAAGTGGAAAAAGAGGAGAACTGGGAATGTCAGGAGTTGTATTATTGTAGAAGAGTAGTGGGTTCCTTGCAATGTTTCCTGCTTTTTATTTCTATACACAGTGAAGTTCAAAATTCATTCCTATAACTGTTTTATTTTACCTTAACACATCAATGGGTGATTTTCAAAAGCCACAAAAGGGAACAAAGCACCTAGCTTTGCCTGTTGACATCAATGAGAACTGAATACCTTGAGCCATATGTAAAAAGGGATTTGCATGTTGCTATGCTAGTTTTTGCCTAAACTGTAAATTAAGTCTCCAGGACTGGTAACAGAACTCATAGTCCTAAATTGATGCCTAACTTTCTTCCACATTGAATGTAATTCTCAACACAGTTGTAAGGTATGTCTTAGGACACTGTAAATAAAAAACAGGAAATGTTAAAAAGGTGAAGGTATCCAAAATTCTCTTTCTCCTTCATAGGTTCAGGTGCAAGTTTGGTGTCTGTTCAGTCCTGCATATTTAAAATATCCTTCAGCATTTGGATCCACAGTAACATATATGTGACACACACACACACACACACACACACACACACACGTATATATGTGTATGCACATATATATGTGCATACTTGTGTATATTTACCAATGGAATGTTTCTAGAATAGCAGTCTAAACTCCCACGTCAGGGGAACTTAAACACACAAGTTCTACTTTTAAGGAGAGTGCCCTAAAAAACATTTTGAGGGCTAGTCTTGGGACTGGGGAGGGACACTGCCCTCCTAAAAGAAGGGACAACCCAGACAACAAGGATGTCTGTCCATACTTCTGAATAAAATGCGCTGTGACGGTTGCATTTTCTGCTGAACTCACTGCTGTCGATATATGTTAGGTTTGCTCAGAGCATGCCTAGTCAATAGGGCCCATGAGAGAACTTAGCACTAGCAGTGCCCAACCTGTGAACTTCAAACAGCCCTATGAAGAAGACAGTTGCATCAGTTTTCTGTGCAGTAGCTTTTGTACTGAAGCAGAATTTTGACACCTAATAAGAATACTTCTTAAAAACTTTGGATGTTCCCAGCTCCGTGGGAGACTGTAGGTAACTATTTTCTGCCCAGAAAACGTAGTTACGGAGTTTGCATCTTAATCTGTGCACTTGTCTCTTCCACAGAGAATCCAAATAAAGATTTGGGTGTGCCTCTTAAGCAGAATTCCGTACTGGGTGAAGGATGAATTCTTACTATACCTTGATGAGTTTCAGGATGCATTAGATGTCTAAAGTCTGTAATAGTTTAATATCCAAAGGTATAAGCAGACACCATTCTTTCCCTGGGGTCCTCATGAGGTTGCGCATTTGCATTCCATTTCCAGTCCCTTTATTTAATACTGTTAAATTTCTTTGCAGATATTTTGAATAGGTAGAAGGGGGCTAAAGTCACTGACTCAGTTAATATCAAATTCTTCATTCAGTTCTTTGTGGTATCTGACTGAATGATTGTCAGTAATAGTTCTTTGTTCTTTTCCAAGTTTCAGGGAATAGTGGCTGCAATGTGGCTCTATACAGTTTCTGAGTAGAGAAAAGAGTTAAAGAGAATTCTGTACGGTATACAAGTCATCCAGCTGGGTGATTTTTCTGTCTGCCTGATCTAATTACCTTTATTACCACCTCCTCCGCAAATAAAGAGTTTAGCTTGTCTTTTTGAGGATTTAGGAGTGTAGGCATTTGATGGCTGCGAGGAATGCCTTCATTTCAGTCTGAAATCTTGAGCTGTGAATTTATTGAGACTCACACAGAAATCCACAAAGATCTGATTGTTTTTTGGAGTGATTAGTGTGGATTTGCCTCAAACTGTTCCTGATGAGAAAGATATGGGTGCATATTTACTTCTTTCTCTATCTCTGCCTCTGTGTAGAACACGATTTTTTCTCCCTTTTTCCCTGGTGCATAGTATCTCTGCCTGGTGTATCTAATTGATTTTTTTCTATTTCAGAGGATTGGAGCTTTGCCAGTCTTCTAGGGTCTGCCTGAAGCTTTTTATAGATCTCTCCTTCCTGCTCCCTTAGCTTTCCTTATGAGTCTTTTCCAATTGTCAGCTTTGCTGTATTTAAGTAATTTTTCATTTAATTTTTGTCTTGTTTAAGCGGGAGATGAAAGGAACTGCTTCCTTCAGGTTGCAGCTTTGATAGATTTTCCAGGATGGGCAGATGGATCCGTATTCTTTCTTAGAATGATGGATAAAGACTAGATCTGCTCTGCAGATGTCACAGGGAAGTCCTGTGTTATTAAAGAGGGACTGCAGCTGTATTAGTGTGTGACAGAAACAACTGAATGACATCTAAAGCAGTTGATTGTACTGTCATTGGGATGAGACTACATGCTTTTACACAGAAACTGGCTTATGGCATCACTAAGAACTAGGTAACTTTTGAGACTTGCTGAGGGGTGTGTGTGTGGAAGGTCACTGAGGCTACTAAGGGTGGGAAGAAGGCGGTTCTTGATTTTTTTCCTTCCAGGAATTTCTGCCTGAGTTTTCAGAAGGACTGTGTTCTAACATGTATAATCTCTCTTCCTAGGATGGCTGCATGTTTTGATCACTTCAGAGAGGGGAAAAAAAGCAGTAGAAATGGGAGAAAAATCTGATACCCCAAACTTCTTTCCCTCTCAGCTAGTTCAAACTGAAACATAGGTTTAGGTGTGTACTTCTGCAAAGGCCTATTGATCCAGGAGTTTCAATAGCTTGATAATCTTGACTAAGTTTGTACTCAGTTTTTAATGAGTGTAATAAAATTAACTTAATCTGAGATCACAGAAGGTGTGAGGGAAACTTTTCTCCAATTAAAATGCATTATTCCTTTATTTGATCTAATTCATAAGTTCATCACTGATAAGTGAAAACTAAAATGAAATTGGAGTTTTAAGTCATACACAGATACTTAATAATGAGAGTTTAGAGGAGGTCTATTATGTAAATTGGATTATTTTTCTTTCAAGTACATAATGAAGAAATAAATAGGAAGCTAAAATGTACATGAAATCTATTCAGCATTACAATATGATTTAATAAGTTACTAGAAATGACGTGAAGGTATTATGGTTTTAATTGGTTAGAAATCGATATTATAGGAAATTGCAAAAACTAGGGGCTTTTGTATTATTCACAGTAAGGTCATAGTTCCATGCCCTGGTAAATTCAGTTTGAAACTTATTCAGTCATGTGGCACCAAACCATATGGTTGAAGAACCAATCCAAAAGCAAAACGTGCAGAAGCATTCTGCCCAGTCAAAATTGTCCTAAATTTTTTAAAGGGCTTACTCGTTCAGTACACTTTGTTGTTATGTGCTTGTACTAATTCATAATTTGAATCTCCTCAGGTAAACTGCAGGCCTTTTCATCAGTTCTTCCTGGTATTTTCTCCAAAAGTCTAATTCTGTTATGTCAGTAAGGTCTTGCTGTCCTTGTCTGTGAAAACACATGCCCTCTGTTCATTTTCGCACTTAGATCCAGTTGTTTTTTTTTGTTGCATAAAGATCATTCTTCCCTGAGCTGTATTGATGTCTATTGCTTTAGTGCTGAACAACCAGACTCACCTATAACCTAAGGGCATAATATTGCTCTTGATTAACCAGCATGAACAGCCAGAACCAGCCAGAACAGAAATTGCCCACTCAATGATTTGTGCAGCCTTGTGATCCCAGCTAGATTCAAATATTAGATCTTCTCAGATGCTGGAAGAAAACCCCCTTTAAGAGAACAATTCTTAAGAGTTTGAAGAATGAGATAATGTATTGTGCCATCTGTATACAATGTTTTCAGATGAGAATTATGATAGATCTGGACTGCCAGGATGTAGCTATTGCAAGAAGAATAATAACATCCTCTTGTGATGCAGACTGCTGACCCCTAGTCCTGAACCAGGAACCAAGAATCTGAGGAACTATTGCCAGGAAGCAAACAAAAAGCATTTTAAGAAAAATATTTTAAAATAACTTTATGGAAAATATTATGTAATTCATTCAGTGAAACAAAATGACTACAAATATTGCATAAAAGAAAGATATGTGTGACTATAAGCTGTTAGAAAGAAAAAAACCTCAATACTGAAATTATCATAGATTTCTAAGATGTTAAGAAATACATATAGGTGATTATCCTCTTAGAACTAAAGTTTGTCTATGCATCAGATGTTAGTTGTGAAGAAGCAAAGGTTCCTTTACACCTTCAGGTGGCAACTTCAATATGAACTTCTGTTCAGTTCCAGAAGAAACAGTGAAACATACTCTCGAGAAGGGGCTGTGGAATATCCATCCTTGGAGATCTTCAGCTGGCCAGGGCTCAGAGTGACCAGACCTAGCTTTGAGCAAGAAGTTGGTCTAGACAACCTCCAAAGATCCCTTCCACCTAAATCCTTCTATGACTCAGTGATTAGAACACTGTTTCAGGGATGAATCTATCAGGACTCTACTTTGCTTCAGAAAAGTTCTTATCACAGTCTGCTGATCATCTTCTCTACACAGGAACAGTGGAAGCCAGGACTTTACTGAAATACAGACATCTTAAAAAGATGCCCACATTCAATAAACTTTAGGACACTAAGATGGCACCAGATACTAATTGCAGAGCATCTGAATCCCACCCTAAAAGTTCAGACCACCCTGAAAAGCTGAATTCTTCTGAATTGCTTTCCATGTCTTTGGCTTGCTCCATGAGGCTGGGTTTGTTCTTCTCCAGCCCATTTATCCTGCTAACAATAAATCAGCCCAGCACTGTGGCTTAGGCTTACTGGCTATTCCTGCCTGTACATTGAATACATGCAATCAAAAAATGGGCAGAGCCAGTCAAAGCAAGCAGGAAGAAAGCAGAAGTCATCAGATGCTTCAGTGGAACTAATGCATGCTTGCATTCAGCATAAGAAGGAAAGCAGACAAGAGCTAATGAAGGTGATGGCAGCTGATAGGAAAACTTGAGAGTGTTTCTGCTGCGTTTTATGTCCTCACAATGGCCTTGAATTCCAACACCCTAGATATTAGTGATTTTTAATCCACTGCAGTTATATGTATCTGCAAATAGCTCTACATAAAATGTTCCTTCAAGATAAGATTAATTTTTTGTCACTGCATTTGTTGCTTTGTTTTTGTTTGTAAAACCTTGCACTTTTATTATGTCCACCAGGTAAATTTCCTTTAGCATGTCTAAGTGCATGAAATGTTTATATGGCCGAACTACTGTGGGGGAGAACTCTTTCTGGGCAGGAAAAATAGGAATAGGTATAGGAATAGGAAATACAGGAATCTCTGGAGCTCAGGTACAAAAGAACTGGGAAAAGTCTACAAAGTTGTCAAGAATCAAGATCTGTACAGCTTTTTTTTTGTTACAAATCAACAAAATACATAGCAACAGTCATGGGTCTTGCATGAAGTAATTTGCCAGAGCCTTGTGTACAGTTTGGCCCTGCTGGTTCTCCCAGGAAGATGAATGGGTGACAGCAGGCACTGGTTTAGGCTATTGTTTCATAACGACTTCCTGATCCCAGCTTTCTGCCATTTGTTCCCTTTTGTTCTGCAGGAACCAGTAAATGAACAGGATCCTGATAAAGTGACCAGCCTCAAGCTTGACAGAAAAAAACAACTTTGTTTCCAGATGCCTGAACACTATTTTCACTGCTCTTTGAGACTTGCTGAAGCAGTAATTGAGGAAGTCCTAGTGGAAGTCAGGGTTCTCAGTGAATGCCTTCATTTGCCACGGCATCAGGTAGTAGGTGTGATTACTACATAGCACAGTGGAAATAGCACATAGGTGCCTGCACTGGTTTCTACAGGGTTCATAGACAAATGGGGACTGATGATAGAGTCATGGTGCCAACTTGTGAAAGTCAGTAATAGTGACAGAAATCTCAGGATGGCAAATCTCTTTTAGAAGAGGATGCATTTATTGTCTTTGGCCAGACAAGACTTACAGAAACAGGAGCATCAGACACCTGACACAGCAATTACTGATGACAGTAATAAGATGTCATGCTGATCCACAAAGTCTTGAATTATGACAGATAAATACCCTTTCTACTAATGACTTTGGGTTGGGAAGAAAAGGGCAAAATTGAGGAAGGCCATGAGAGGAAACTTTTTGACTTTCTCTTGTGAGTATATTATGACAAATAGAGGTAAGAATCTGGTGAGCAGCATCACCTGAATCATCTAACCAGTTTTCACATTTTCAGTGGCTACCTGACTAGCCATGAAGTTAGGTGAGGAATTAAGGTTATTGGCTTTCAAGGAATGATGGCAATTTCCCTCTTCATGCTAGTCATCTTCATTGCAAGCTAACATATTCCCATCAAGAAGGGAACACATGAATACAAAGGAGCACAGAGAATCAATGACTCCAAAAGCCTTATCAGGGAAATGGAGCTCCTGACTCAACTCTTCCCAAGGCATCACAGGAGAACCATCAGGCCCACAGTGCAAGGAAGAAACCCATCACAATGGGCCAAAGGGAAATGCAGGTGGGAGACCAGGGGATGGACCTCGGGATGTCACTGTGGCAGCCTCGCCTCTATTGGGATACTGGATTTGGCAACTCCTAACAAAACAGTGTTCCTCCATTGCTGATCTTCCCATATTTTCGTCATGGCAGTCAACCACTAGTCCCTCCTGTTCTTCCTATAAATTCTGCTCAAAACAAAAGGCAGCATCTCAGTGTTATCTTAGCCAGATAAAATATTTTAAAAAATGTAACCTTATAAGTGGGCTATACTTCCAGTTTTGCTTGGAGAATTTCACACTGTATGAGGCTCATCATGAACAGAAAACAACGTTTGCAGTTCTGAAAGTCCATATTCACCTGTAGAAAGGTCACCCAATGCTTTTCCATACTGCTGGTTAGATTGACCTGGTAAGATTTGACCACATAGTTGTATATACTGCTGTTACCAACTCTGTTAACTATATGTTTTTAAAATACATTCATTTAGTAAGCTTACTTAAAAAATATAATTCCCATTCTTCAGATACTTTGAGTGTAGTCTTGAAATGAAATGAGAGAATTTCAAACATGTTTTTGTTTTTCCCCTACCAAAGTAAAATCCCCCCTGAGCCTTCTCTTCTCCAGGCTAAACAGTCCCAGCTCTCTGAGCCTTCGTTCATATGACGAATGTTCTAATCCCTTGATCATCTTTGTGGCCTTTTGCTGGATGGGCTCCAGTAAGTCTGTGTCTCCCTTATACTGGGGAGCCCATGACTGGACCCAGCAGTCCAGGTGTGGCCTCACCAGGGCTAACTGGAGAGGAAGGATCACCAACCCAACCTGCTGGTAATGGTCTTCCTAATGCAGCCAGGATGTTGCTGGCCTTCTTTGCTGCAAGGGCACATTGCTGGCCCATGGTCAACTTGTTGTCCACCAGGACCCCAAGGTCCTTTTCAGTCAAGCTTCTTTCCAGGCAGTTGACCCCAACATGTACTGATGCATAGGGTTTTCCTCTCCAAGGGCAGAACTTTGCACTTTCCTTTGTTGAACTTCATGAGGTTCTTGTCAGCCCATTTCTCCAGCCTCTTGAGGTCCTTCTGAATGGCAGCATAGCCATCTGGGCTATCAGCCACTCCTCTCAATTTTATATTGTCTGCAAACTTGCTGAGGGTGCACTCTGTCCCATCATCTAGGTCATTAATGAAAATATTAAACAGTATTGGCCCCAATATTGATCCTGGGGTACACCACTGGTGATTGGTCTCCAACAGGACTTTGTGTCACTGATCACAACCCTTTGAGCACAGCAAACTTTTCAATCTATCTCACTGTCCACTTGCTTATCCTGTACTTTATCAGTATGTCTATGAGGATGTGATGGGAGACAATGTCAAAAGTCTTACTGAAACAGAGATAAACCATATACACTGCTCTCCCCACACCCATCAAGCCACTCATCTCATTGTAAAAGGTATCAGGTTGATTAAGCATGATTTTCCTTTCATAAATCCATGCTGACTGCTCACAGTCACCTTTTTGTCCTACATATGTTTGGTAATGGCTTCCAGCATAATTTGCTCCATCAGCTTCCCAGGGATTGAGGTGAGGCTGACTGGCTCCCTGGATCCTCCTTCTTGACCTTCTTGAAGATAGGAGTGACATTTGCTTTCTTCCAGTCCTGAGGAACCTCCCGATTGCCATAACCTTCCAAAGGTAGTCAAGAGTGGCCTCACAATATCAGCCAGCTCCTTCAGCACTTATGAGTTCATCCTGTCAGGGCCCAAGGACTTGTGTATACGCAGTTTATTTAAGTGGTCCCTAACCTGATCCTCTTCCACCAAGGGTAATTCTTTATTGCTCCAGACTTCCCCTCTGGTGTCAGGGGCCTGGAATTCCTGAAGGCAAGTCAGTAAAGACTGAGGTGAAGAAGTCACTCGTTACCTCAGCCTTGCCTGTGTCCTTTGTCACCAGGTCCCCTGCCCCACTCAGCAGTGGGACCACATTTTCCCTAGTCTTCCTTTTGCTGCTGATATACTTGTAGAAGCTCTTCTTGTTGCTCTTCACTTCTCTCACCTGGTTCAGCTCCAGATGGGCTTTGGCTTTCCTTACCCTATTCCTGCATGCTCAGACAATGTCTTGATATTCCTCCTGGGTCACCTTTCCCTGCTTCCACATGTTGTATGCTTCCTTTTTATAGTTGAGTTTTGTCAGGAGCTGCTTGTTCATGCATGCACTCCTCCTGCCACTTTTGCTTAACTTCCTGCTCTTTGGGATGGACCATTCTTGAGCTTGGAGGAGGTGATCCTTGAAAATCAACCAGCTCTCCTGGACCCTTATTCTCTCCAGGACCATATTGCATGGGATCCTTCCAAGCAGGTCCCTGAACAGTCCAAAGTCTGCTCCTGTTGAAGTCCAGGGTTGTGATTCTGGTCTTTACCCTGCCCCCTCCTCACAGGATCCTGAACTCCATCATCTCACAGTCACTGCAGCCAAAGCTGCCCCCGACCTTCATGTCCCCAACCAGTTCTTCCTTGCTCGTAAATATGAGGTCCAGCAGAGTGCCTCCCCTTGTTGACTTCTCAGTCACCTGTGTCAAGATGTTGTCCTTAACACACTCCAGAAACCTCCCAGATTCCTTGTGCCCTGTTATCTTGCCCTTCCAGCAGATAATGGGGTCATTCAAGTCCCCTGTGAGAAGGGCCTGTGAATTTGAGGCTTCTTCCAGTTATCTGAAAAAGGAGCCTCATCTACTTCTTCCTGGTCAGGTGATTTGTAGCAGACACCTACCATAGTGTCACCCATGTTGGTCTTCCCTCTCATCCTGACCCATAAGCTCTCATCTGGCCCCTCACCCAGCCCCAGGCAGAGTTCCAGGCATCCCCACTGCTCTCATATACAGGACATCTCCCCTCCTGACTGTCCCAACCTTTCCTTCCTAAAGAGCCTGTATCCATCCATTGCAGCACTCCAGTCATGTGGGCTGTCCCACCATGTCTTCATGATCCCAGTGAGATCATAGCTGTGCAACTGTCCTCCAAGTACAGACCTCTAACTTCTCCTGTTTGTTCCCCATGCTGTGTGTACTAGTGTACAGGCACTTCAGAGAAGCACCCAGTCACACTGATTTCCCAGAAAATGTAGAACATATATTTATATAGCTCAGGAAAATGTAGCAACATGTTCATAGGCCAAAGAATAAATACTTTTCAGTTTCCTGGACTAATACACAAATACATTTTATATACCAGACAGTCATGTAACTTACAGATACTAGGAAAAAAAAAAGATTTGGCTGAAAGGGTGGCTGAAAGGAGCTGTGGAAGAAGTTTCATTCAAGTCTACCCTGAATATTATTAGATGGAGGAAGAAAAGAGTAATTAGCTGAATTTATTTTATCCATACACATCTTCAGTAAGCTGTGCTGGTTATTCTTACAGAGGAAAATAGCAAATACTCTGTATAAAGAAAGAGGTTCAAGAACAAGGTGGACAAGTACTTATTGATTTGTTTCCTTTTTTTTGTCCACTGGCTGAGTTCATAATGTTCAATAAAATTGTGCTATTTTACTCCACTTCTATAATGTGTATGAAATATTTTTGCAAAAATTATAGGTTAGAACTTCACTTCAAAAAATACCAAGGTCATTTAATTGGTTCCGTCTAAGAAATAAATCAGAGCTGCTAGACAGTTGATAGTAACATGTTACTGAAACATAAAGAAAAAATCTTAAAATTCACATAAATTTAAATAATCATTTTCTATGTAGTGCATGATCAGTTACACATGAAACAATACATTGATGTTATAAACACAAAAAGTCATATAGTATTCATCAAGAAAATGTAGCTATAAATTAAAATGTCTGCTATAAAAACAGATGAATAGTGAATTTCACTGAGAAGTAAATTAGTTGTCACTGATATGGTGTATTTCTCAGTGTAAAACTAACCAGTTTTCAAATATATAACAATCCTTATCTGTTAAGCCTTATGTGATAAGGACAAAAAGCACTGGAAAGTGGACCATCATTGCTATGAGGATTTTCCAGTGTGTACACAGACTGTATACAGAATTTGTACTGATGCCACAAATGTACTTTTTTTCTTGTTACCTTTCTAAATTAGAAAAAAGTGTTGTACACCCCTCAGTCATGTGTCTCACTTACTAAGTAACCCTCCATGAATAAAATTTCAGGAAATCCTGCAGAAGCAGTTCTCCAATGGTTTTCACTGGCATTCACTGGAGTTGTAAAGAACTGTAAGGGCAGGTGTTGAAGAAACAGAGGAACTCTTTTAAAATTCCTCCTATGACACTTCTCTCCTTTCCTTTCTTTTGGTTACGTAGCCTGTATACATGTACTTTAGAAGCATACGATGAATGATTTGGATGATATATATAAACTGCTTCCATTCTTGTATGTATAGATCAAGAATGAAGTGGGTTAAAGAGGTAGACTATCCCATTTGAGAGGACTGAGAAAATCTCTTTCCCTGTTGAAATGTGAAGATATGATCATCATATTCTACTCATATCATCATATTCTACTCATATCATCTTATTTCTACTCATATCATCAAGATATGAATGAAAGTTACTATGCTGCTTATCTCACTTGTGTTTAAAGTAAGGCTTATCCCCACCTCATGATCTCAACAAAAGTCCTTATGCCTGTCAGTCTGAATGATCCTCTACTATTCCTTAATCTGCCATCACACTGTATTTTAACTTTCTTGTTACTCCCCGCAAAACTCCACAGACTTTGTCTATAGCTCTCTATTTGCTTTCATAGTGATGTGCCATATCTCTTTACTAGATTTATATTTTCATCTGTATCTGATCTGCACATTTTTTTATGTTTTTTCTCATATAGCTCACATGACTGATTCAACCTTTCTCAACTGCCCTCCATAGTTCCTTTCTAGGTCACAGTTAAGTTTTTCATAAAATACTGATTTCTGGATATGGCTAACAGGGAACTTTGAAAACCATTGCTTTCTTTCCCAGCCTCTGATTCCTTATTTTTGTCCCTTCCAGATATTATTCCTTCTTTATTATCAGGAAAGAACCTAGAATATTTGAACTGCTAGAGTCAATCTATATTACATAATTTAATAATGAGAATGTGAGACTAAACTGATGATGACTTACTTCTGTGGAACCATAAAAATGGTGCGCTTTTAGCCTTAATTTCCAAACGGTAGAAGGCTGAATTTAGACAACGGAACTTCAATATGTTGTTTCATACACCAGTGGACTATCAGCTAAATCAGCTTCTGCTTGGAAGTTTACAGGTGAAGAAAGACCAGTAGATTTGTCTTTGCAGTTCTCAGCTATTGCTCAGAAACATTAAAATCAGTGGAATATGAAAGATAGAAGCCTTAGTGTACTTACAGGTTAAAGCATTAGAATAGTTTCTGCCAAAGTCACCATTGAGCAACAGATATATCTTCCATGGAAATGGAAATCTTTTCATCAAGCATACTGATGGTGATAAACAACAGAGTAATATGCAGTGATCTTTAATTAAATCATTTACAGTTTGCACTTTGCACTTTGCCCAGTTAACAATATTATCATATTTATAGGAGAATGCTGGGTATTAGAACACTGCTGATGGTGGTAAGCCTTGAACAATTAGTAAGAGTAAGAATGCCAATAGGTAAAACAGAGAGACTAGCAAATACTTTGAAGTCAGGATATCTGGGAAACAAGGTTGTGCAGAAAAAAAGATAAAGATAAGAGAACAACTTGAATCTGTTTTTCTGATATTTAAATTGTTACAATGTCTGGTTCTAAATTTTTTTTCTTATACTAACTTATTATATTATATAATTTTACATTCCTCTCTTAGTAGTGTATTATGCATCAATTGCCTTGATATGCACATTATGATTATTTTGTACAGCCCTGAAACCAAATCAATAAAACTTACCGGACATTGCCCCATAACTGTTTGATACACACTGTCACTATAACTTACTTCTTTGTTGAAATAACTATGATTTGATCTGCTGTTTTAATATTAACACAGACAATCTGAAGAGACATTCAGTACTTCGTAATGCTTGCCTATACAGTCAGTGGTGAGAGACAGATGTGTGTAGGTAGCCTTGATGTCATTCAGGAGCTCTGCATTCTGCATGCTGTCTGCTTCGTAGACAATTTCACTGCTACTTTCAGGAGGACCAGATGTCCCATCAGAGGTTGCACGTTCCAGTAGCTTGATATTCCATACATGAGTTATGTAAGGCAAATAAGGGACACTGAATCCCACCCTGACAGGCAAGAATTTCTGTTTCAGATAGCAATCCAGCTAATATTTAAAAAGAGCAATCAAGGGTCATTTATACATTTCCGTGTGATTCAAATTGAAAAGTGATCATCATAACCAAATCGCAAGGTTCCATGATTAATGTCAGAAGGGGACAGAAACTAGTTTATTCTTCCAGAGGAAAAAACTCCTACTGCCTTTGATTATCAAGCCTGAAAGACTGGATTTCTCTTTACACCGTTTAAAGGTAGGCATTAGGACAAATCCTGAATCAGGCTTCTCTCTAGATAACAAGAGACCTTGTGTTCTCCATTCTCACATACCATCTAGAACATAGCAGTGTTCATTATCATGGCAGTTATCAATAATAATACAAAGGGATTCAACAAGGAAGAATACATTGTTTTATCATAGTTATCTCATTTTTATATCAAGCCTTTTCACACTGTCTTGGCATCTGAAAATAGTTCACAGTGACTAAGGTTGGCTGCCACAGAGAATATTAAGGGATAAATCCTGTGCATCTTCTAGGGCTGTATTTTGCTTGACTGACTTTATTTGCATTACAATAGAAGAAAAATATGCATATCTGTGCATAAAAATACTAAGAAATAACAAAACAATGGACAGAAGAGCATTAATACAAACAGAACAGTTGCTCTTACAAACAATGCTGTAGTGAGAAAAAGGAAGTTGAAAATGGCCGTTTATTAAGAGATCAAGTATGATTTAATATAACTCCTAGGAAACGTAATCATAAACAAGAAAATTTTGTCAGTAAAAGAAGCAGTGAGAAACAACAGGCCAATGTATAAACTGGATTTCCATATTTGAAAGAGATAACTTGTACTATGCAGTACCACAGAGAGCAGAGAAACCAGAACATCATGCATTGACAGTTTCACAATTAAAAATATTTTTTAAAAGTGTTTATTGACTCTAGGTGTGTCTGGAGAGAATTTTAAAAGATGAACAAAGCTTAATTGTCTTCACTGCTTCATAGAAGTCAGTGCATTAACAGAGCAGAAGAATCAAAGCTGCATGAGTAACAAAACCAGCATGTAGCTTCAAGTCATTACAAACCCCATTGAGATCCCTCTTGGTGGTATGGCTAAATCTGAAACTAGACAGAATATATGAAATAATTGACTCTTCCTAGGATTGGTTATCTATTTATAGATCAGCTTCTTTCTGAAAACTTCAAAAAGTGAAGAATTCATTTTGATAATTGCAAATGTCCAAATTCAAAGTTATTCCATTCTTAATGGAAAAAAACTCTAGACAGGCCTAAAGAGAGAACAAGGGCAATTAAAACACTAAGGAAACAATTTTTAAACAAAGCACAGAAAAGATGTTCCTGGTTTAAACTGATATTTGTCTATTAAAATCAATTAAAATTTGTGGATTTGTGTATGGCGCATAATGACTGTTGGAGCAATACCAGAAAAGAGCCATATCTATTTAAATATAAACCACAAGAGCAAATTCCTGGCTTATACAGAACAAGTTTTTAAAAATCTTGAGATCAGTTTAAACCTTTTCTCTTTCATGCTAGTTGAATAAATGAGAAAATATTCCTCTGAGAAATGGAAGCTGGATTTTTGCAATGCTATTTCACAATGAATCACTTAAAGTCTTGACCCTGCCTTTTTGCACAAAAGCAACTGGTGGATCTGTTGTGGGCTAGTTGTGAAATTTGGCAGTGAAGTCTGCGAGATGGGTTAAAAGGGTAGGAGTGAAATTTTCTCTTCCTGGAATAGCCTCTACTTTAGCCACATATTATTGTTAAAATAAATTTAAATGCTCTGGAGCTTGTTCTCCTGCTGAAGGATATACAAGTCAGTTTCATGAATGTCAAAAGGTTATTTTAAAGTCCTAAATACACTTTGTGATATTGCTTAGTTTATGTTTTTCTTTTTTATTCCAAAAAGGTACTTTGTACTTGAGAAAAACAGATGTCACACTAAATAGTGCAAATGTTCTACCAAATTTTGAAGTAACATTACATGACTGCCTGAACCTGGCACTACCTTTTATGTATAATGTTGTTTTTTGTTTGCTTGTTTGTTTGTTTTTAAGAAGTTTTATGTGGTAGCCTTAGGGATAGAAAAAGCTCAACCTCATGTGTCTTAAATTTTGTATCAAGAAACATAAAAGGGGGTATACATAGAAACTTAAGAGTTTGGTGAAAATGCTTCTATGTTATAATTTTGTTGGTGAATTATATGCTGCTTTTCAGATATTGTGGGATATTCTTTATTTCAATATTGTACAGAAGGTAAGTGTTAACATATCTTGAGAAACATCCTGGAAATTGTATCAAACCTTACTTAGGAAAGATAAAAAATATATAAGTCTAACTAAACTCTATTTGCAGCTCTTCTCCCAGGCAGAAGTTAAGTTTCCCTAAGGATATTAATCTATTTATTTCTTTGTTAGCTCTGATGCGCAATGATATGGATTGCTTGTCTGAATGAACTCAAGGAACCAAAATGCATTTCAATAGAGCTGCATGGACAGCCATACATTAAGAAAAAGAACACAGAACTGTATTTGCGAATTACAGACACTGAAAAGAGCTTGGCACTTTTTGAGACCTATCAGCTGAACATATACTCCTAATTCAGTACTATGGCTAACACCAGTAATGCCATCCTTAGTGCAACCATTAGTTGGAGGAAGAAATTAAAATTACTTCTGTACTTAAATAAGTATCACCAATTTCTGTCCAGTTTTGATGTCCATACTGTGTGAAGCATGTTGATGAATTGGAGCAGGTTCAGACATAGCCAGGAGTTCACTGAACACTTAAAAGTATGTTTAAGTATGTCTTAACTTATGCAGTTTATTAAAGAGAAAATGTATTGACCACTCTCACAGTGTTTTCCTGGTCAACAAACTTCTTATAAAAAAGGTTTGCTAAGCATGCACTGAGCAGTCCAGGCCTGTACAGTGAATCTTCCTGGATGTTATATGAAGGAAGTTATAATATACATAAATGTGATTAAAGACCAAAATGATTTTAAGAAAAAAAAAAAGCCTTATTAGAATTTTTAAGTTTTAAATAGTGACAGATAAGAAACAGAGAGAGTTCGTAAACAGCTCTTCTCCTGCACCCTTGCGGGTCCTTATTTCAGTCAATTAAGGAACCTTCTAGATTTCAGCAAATCTCTGCATTTCCCTCTGGTCCTAAGGAAGAGACCAGGCTGGCTGCTTGCTGCTTTTCTCGGCGTCTCTGGGACTTTGTGTGAGCCAGAGATTCTCAATTTCTTGCTGTGCTTCCCTCGCTAATGACCTTGCAGAAATACAGATAGGCTGCAAGCACTTCCCTGCTAAGCAGACTCAGTCACTCCCTTGGGGCTGGGCACAGTCTATCGTCCCTCCTGACAGTAGTAGTATTAAAGGAATACAGCACGCAGCTGAGAAGTCAAACAGTCCATCACACCAAGATGTAAGACTTGTAGGTAGGAACTAGATAAATTCAGACTAAAAGTAAATTCATATTATAAACGATTATAGCCAAACACTAAAATAAATGACAATAGAATATTACCAAATTTCTAAACCAAGGTCTGATTTTTTTTTTCTAGTTCAAAGAAAGGTATTATTTCTCATCCTTTGACCTGCATTATGGAGGACTGTAGAGTTACATAATCTAAATAGTATTAAAATATCAGTGATAATGATGGATTTTTTATTTACACTTTCTAATTTTTTGTTATTGTCTTCACTACTTCTGAACAGTGGGAAAATCTTCATTTCCACAGTAAATATTTCTCTTTTTTAATGTAATTATTTACACAAGTCCAATCTGAAAGCAACAGACTACTGTGATTATTACTATTGTAATGCTTACTCTGAAGGGGTGAAATGGTGTAGATGTAAACTAGTACAGAACTCATCCCATAGCCTTCACAGTATGTCACATCATTATGTGTTTTCTATGAATAGCAATAAATCTTTTTAATATGGTCAAGTGCTTGCCAAAATATTTGAATATTTTAAAAGGCGACTATAAAATAAACCAATAAATGAATCTTCAGTTTAAGTTGCAATATCTCACAAAAGAAAGAGACATAAAACAAGATTTTAATTTCTTGAGAGTAAACTTTTATATTATACTACAGACACAAATTGTCCCCATGGAACCTTGTAACTACAAGTTATTACTTTTTGATGTACATGAGAACATAATAAGTATAATTTTTGCTTATTACTCAACTATGTAAACCTCTGTGGTTAACATACACTTCTAATGAGAAACTCCCCCTAAAATATTTAACATTTCACATCATGTTTGATACAATCCATGAGAGAACTGTATCACACTTCCTTAAAAGAGTCAGGGTTCCTGAATAATAAAAGAATGCTTTTTCCTATTTGAACATATTTTTTCTTCTAATTATTATTCATTACCATGCTATTTAGCTAGCAAAAATCATAGAACAATGATGCAAAAAACTTACTGAAGTATAAATAAGTTTTGTGGTGATAAAATTGGGGTCTTTTCATTAGCTGTTAATTACTTAACAAGAATAGAACCCTAATTTCTTATCTACAGAAACATTCACATCTTAGGAATGCCAGTGTTTTGTGGACTTTCTAATCATCAGACAAATATGTTGTCCAAATATGCCATTTTATATAGTCTCCTTGTCGGTGAGGAGGCCAGTCAATATCTGCAGGCCGGATATCGAAAGAGAAAGGGAAATAAGCAATGGGATGTAACATTATATTATCCTCTCAGTATTCTTGGTGTAACTACAAACAAGCAAGACAAAAACGTCAATGTATTTAGCAGCATCATGAAAAAAATAAATAAATTATTGTAATTAAAAATGTCTGTTTTGAAAAGAGTTTTTTTCCAAAAGTCAGTGCTATGAGAGTTCCCTTTTTATTATAATTTTTGTGCATTTTCAATATATTTTTGTGTTTTTACTGAAAAGTATTATCAAAATGCTTGCAAACTTTTTCTTTGGCAAAACTTGGTGTCCATTAACATATATAATTTTTTTTGAATATTTAATAAGTATATAAACATGAAATGTTCATTCAGAAAAAAAAGAAATAAAAGAAAAAATGCCTATTTCAGAATCTGTGATATCAAAACTATAGCATTTGTTACCACCCTTTCCCTCCCTTTCTTTTAAACCAATGGCATACACATTAGGTAGACCATTCCTGCTTTGCAGCTACTGTTAATAGGAACAAAATGTACAGTAGTTTTTCCATTAGCAGCATCCAAACAGGTACATTTTGTTTTCTTGCTAGTGCTCACTGTCTCCTAGGAGATTGATCAGATTGTCAAAGGGTATGCGAAACTGAAAATCAAGATAGAAGTTATTAACTCTCTGAGGCTGTTCTTAATCTCTACCTTTCCCTCAAGCAAAGCAAGGAACCTGAATCATAAGAACAAGAGTATAAATATAGAAAGGAAAGAAAAATTAATCTGATCATCTTTTCTACACCTAATTCAATGAAAGAATACCAAGATAGCATGAAATTCAAGAAGGAAAAAAGAAAAGACAATGCACAGCAAACAGAGGCAGAAAACAGACGCAGCAGTTTGCGCAGCAGTTCGCACAGAAGGGCACAAGAAGGCACCTTCATTTCCAATCCCAGCAGTGTACGCTTCCTCAGGTATGGTCATGACACGCCACAGAGCACATTCCCCAGTAGCTGTTGGAGTTGCTGTGTCAGAGGCTTGAACCCAGATGGACTCTCTGACAGTAGATGCAGCTCTACAGGTGTCAGGCTGCAGGGAGTGCTTGGGGCCTCTCTGGGAGGCCTGGGCTGGCAGCCAGCTCTCCTGCAGGAGGTGTGCTGCTGTTGGCGAGCTGTGTTGTCAGGTAAGGGAGTTACGGGAGGAGGTCAGTAGGCTGCGCAGCATCCGAGAAGATGAGCAAGAGATAGACAGGGTATTCTCGGAAACTGTACAGCTCCAGGAGTCCCAACCCACCACAACAGTGGAGTTGCCAGAGGGCTCTGTGCCATGTAAAATGGTACATCGTAACTCTGTAGAAGGCTGGAAAGTGGTCACTGCTTGTAGGAGGAGAAAGGCTCCTACTCCTCCCGAACATTTGCAATTGAGGAAGAGGTTTAGTGCCCTTCAGGATGAAGAGGAGCTGGGCATGGCTTCAAGGGAGGCAACTGGGCTGACAGACCCTGTGCCTTGCGGGAAAACCCGGAAGAAGCAGCGAGTGATTGTTGTGGGGGACTCCCTGCTGCAGGGGACAGAGGCACCTATCTGCCAACCTGACCTCTTGTCTAGACAGGTTCGTTGCCTGCCAGGGGCTCGAAAACAAGATGTCATGGAAGGACTGCCAAGGCTTGTCCACACGTCGTACTGTTACCCTCTGCTGCTCTTCCATGTGGGCACCAATGATACCAAGGGCAAATTGGTAACCATCAAACAGGCTTTCAGAGCTCTGGGGATGATGGTCAAGGGTCTGGGAGCCCAGGTCATCTTCTCCTCAATCCTGCCAGTGAGGGGGAAGGATGGGAGGAGGAGTAAACAGATTTTCCAAGTTAACAACCATCTGCGCCGCTGGTGTTGGCAACAGGATTTTGGTTTCTACGACCATGGGACCCTGTTTGAAGATCGACAACTGCTGGGGAGAGATGGGATCCACCTCACTAAGCGGGGCACGCGGGTCTGCCAACAAGTTGGCCAGCCTGGTGAGGAGGACTTTAAACTAGGAAAGATGGGGGAAGGGGAGAGTTATAGAGACAGGGTAGTCAGCAAAACGCGGCTCAAGTCAGGATGACTCCAGTGGGTGCATGCAGCTGGGGAAGTGTGTACAGGACATGACTATGAAGGATCCTCTTGTACCCCTCCTGGGAAACCTGCATGCTCGATCACCTCGCTGAAATGCCTGTACACCAATGCACGCAGCATGGGGAATAAACTGGAAGAACTAGAGATGTGTGTGCGGTCGCAGGGCCATGATCTCATTGCCATTACAGAGACATGGTGGGATAGCTCGCATGGCTGGAGTGCTGTCATGGATGGCTATGTACTTTTTAGGAAAGACAAGCCAGGAAAGCAAGGTGGTGGAGTTGCTCTTTATGTGAGAGAGAAACTGGAATGTATCGAGCTGTGCCTAGGAGTGGATGAAGAGCGAGTTGAGAGCTTATGGGTAAGGATTAAGGGACAGGCTAGCATGGGTGACACTGTTTACTACAGGCCACCTGATCAGGAGGAGGAAGTCAATGAGGCCTTCTAGAGACAGCTGGAAGTAGCCTCACGATCACAGGCCCTGGTTCTCATGGCAGACTTCAACCATCCTGATATCTGCTGCAGGAACAACACAGCAAGGCACAAGCAATCCAGGAGGTTCCTGGAGAGCACTGATGATAACTTTCTGACACTGGTGGTGGAGGAGCCAACAAGGAAAGGTGCGCTGCTGGGCCTTGTACTAACAAACAAAGAAGGACTGGTTGAAGATGTGAAGGCTGGGGGCAGCCTTGGCTGCAGTGACCATGAGAGGGTGGAGTTCAGGATCCTGCCAGGAGGAAGCAGGACAGTAAGTAGGATCACAACCCTGCACTTCAGGAGAGCAAACTTTGGCCTCTTCAGGGACCTACTTGGAGGAATCCCATGGCTTCGGGCGCTAGAAGGAAGAGGTGTCCAAGAGAGCTGGTTAATATTCAAGGATCACTTCCTCCAAGCTCAAGAGCGGTGCATCCCAGTGAGCAAGAAGTCAAGCAAAGGTGGCTTAACCAATCTGATAGCCTTCTCTGATGGAATGACTGGCTGGGTAGATGAGGGGAGAGCAGTGGATGTTGTCTACCTTGACCTCAGCAAGGCTTTTGACACTGTCTCCCATAACATCCTCATAGGCAAGCTCAGGAAGTGCAGGCTAGACGAGTGGAGACTGAGGTGCATTGAGAACTGGCTGAATGGCAGAGCTCAGAGGGCTGTGATCAGCGGCGCAGAGTCCAGTTGGAGGCCTGTAGCTAGTGGTGTCCCCCAGGGGTCAATATTGGGTCCAGTATTGTTCAGCTTATTCATCAGTGACCTGGATGAAGGGACAGAGTGCACCCTCATCAAGTTTGCTGACGATACAAAACTGGGAGGAGTGGCTAATACCCCAGAGGTCTGTGCTGCCATTCAGAGGGACCTCGACAGGCTGGAGAAGTGGGCAGAGAGGAACCTCATGAAGTTCAATAAAAGGAAGTGCAGAGCCCTGCCCCTGAGGAGGAATAACCCCAGGCACCAGTACAGGTTGGGGACTGACCTGCTGGAAAGCAACTCTGCGGAGAATACCCTGGGAGTGCTGGTGGACACCAAGTTAAGCATGAGCCAGCAATGTGCCCTTGTGGCCAAGTGGTATCCTGGGCTGCATTAAGAAGAGCATTGCCAACAGGTGGAGGGAGGTGATCCTCCCCCTCTACTCAGCCCTGCTGAGGCCACATCTGGAGTGCTGTGTCCAGTTCTGGGCTCCCCGGTACAAGAGGGATGTGGCACTACTGGAGCGAGTCCAGCAGAGGGCTACTAAGATGAAGAAGGGACTGGAGCATCTCTCTTATGAGGAAAGGCTGAGAGAGCTGGGCCTGTTTAGCCTGGAGAAGAGAAGGCTGAGAGGGGATCTTATCAATGGGTATAAGTATCTTAAGGGAGGGTGTAAAGAGGATGCGGCCAGACTATTTTCAGTGGTGCCAATCGATAGGACTAGAGGCAATGGGCACAAAGAAACACAGGAAGTTCCGTGTGAACATGAGGAAAAACTTCTTTACTGTGGGGGTGACAGAGCACTGGCACAGGTTGTCCAGAGATGTTGTGGAGTCTGCATCCTTGGAGATATTCAAAAACCATCTGGACAGGGTCCTGGGCAATGTGTTGTAGGTGACCCTGCTTGATCACTGGGGTTGGACTAGATGATCTCCAGAGGTCCCTTCCAACCTGTCGCCTGAAAGGGAGGAACGGAAGGCCCTTCCTTATCTTTATAATTTACCTTTGCCTGCCAGAGCCCCCCTGTTTGAGGACTTTCCCTGAGTCAGTTTTGCAAAGTAAAAAGAATAAGATTTTATTAAAGCGACAGATACAACAGGGTCAAAATTGCCGTTGATAAATGCACTTGCTGCTACAAATTTTCTTTCTATGAGCTCAAATTAAGCGCTTTCAATAATAATATATTTTCCCGGGTAACGTCCGACATTTGTCGGAGGCGCAAGTCTTACCAAAGAGGCGTGCCTGTTTGGGGGAGGGGAGAAGGAGGCTCGCTCATCAGCAATCTCCGGTGAACAGGTCAGGGGTTCAATTTTCTTCCCTTCCAAAAACTTTAGTGAGCTATCCTCTGTTTTATAGTTGCTGAAGGTGGGATGTGGAAGCGCGGCAGACATACTTCATTGGCCAGATTGCCATTTGCGCGGTTGTTGGGGGGTATGCCCCCCTTATTTACATATCATTATGCAGCAAAGGGCGTGATTTTTAATATGGTAAGCAGGGATAATGAGGCTGGGGGTACTATAGGTCAACAGTTAGTCTGTGAGCAGCAATTATTTTTTGGGATGCAACCCTTTGTGGTCGGGGCGGACCGTGACACCTCCATATCGCTCCCTCCTCCACCGTGCAGCTGGAACAAACTGTCTGGCCTTCACCAGCTAGTTCGTTACTCACGTTGCAAAAGAGTGGTGTGCTTTGGCTGCCACGTACTGTTTTTCCCGTGTGCCCCCTTATCTTTCTCCCTGAATTCTCTCTTGATCCCACACAATCTCAACCATTCTGTGATTCTGTGAACTTAATAAAATAAAAGCAATTAATACATAAGGAGAGTATTTACCAAATCTCATAGAGAGCAGTAAGTTAATATCACTAAAACAGCAGGACTTCTGAGACCTTAGCATAATTCAAGTACTGCTGGTCTGTTCCAGCATATCAGATACCTGCGCTCTTATCCCCTGAGACTGTGGCCCCCAAGACTTCCAAACTCCTTGACCACCAAACTCTTGGGCTATGAAATTCTCTGGATAGCTAGTCCTTGATGCAGTGTGAGTCAGAGGATTTGGAAGACGGCTAGAGGGGACACCTGGAAACCATGGCATTCAAGTCCTAAGATTCCAAGAAGGCTATCAGGGAAACATCTGGGAAAGCAGGGTGGTTTTTATTACAGTTTTTACTTTTTCAGAAGTTAGTGGAATCTAAAACTTTCTCACAACACATTTCTGTTTGACAAATCAATATTTTCCAGTGAGAAATTGCTTCATTTGGGGAATTCCTGGCTGGGATTATTAAGGCTGGTTTTCAAGAAAAATAGAAAGAACAGACACCTTAAATTTTAGCTGTTCCACTCACTTTTTGATATAAAAGATTCTGAAGTGTGAAAGGATTAAAAAGGAACACTTGTCAACTATGCTGATGTATTATTATTGTGTTTCTGAGAAAGTTTATATCAAAAAGTACGATTTTTCTCCTTTTTGCACTGAAGTAATTTTTCACTAAACATGTTAGTCCCTCTAAAAAAATGATATTTTGCAAAACGTGGTCTTATTTCCCTCATGCTTGTACTGTGCTCTCTTTTCTCTCTCGCACTCGCACACAGAAAGCCGCATGCACATCCAACACTCCCCCACTCTCCCAGAGACTTAGCTGACAGCTAGTCTTGTTCCAAAATTCACCATTTTATAAGAACGATACATTTTATTTTCCTCCATATCACTAAATGACTCAAAAAGGTTCTTCTTCAACATAGCTGTCATTGAACTGCCATGCACTTCTTCCCGCTTGCCTCGTTGGCAGAGGGGAGGGTGAGGAGAAACAGGGAAGGACGAGTGGGTGGCTGTGGTTGATTTCTGTCTGGAGGAAACTATATGGAAAATGGTAGCATCCTTTTATCTGTCAATGATGTAACAGAGTCTGACATGCCTAACAGTAGGCAGAAGCAGCTGTCAGTAGTAGTATAATTTATTAGTTTCTCTTTTTGAATAAGAGGACTGACAGACTAACATGGGAGCAAAGGGGAGCTCTGCCAAATCTTTGGTTTGCATCTGAGACTCAGACTGCTGGTAGCCCCCCATGGAGTGTGTACAGCACTAAATATATATTGATTAATTCAGCGGCAGAACCCACTGACGGTGCTGTCAGTGATAAGAAAAAAGGCTGAGCCCTTACCTCTTCTCCTAGCTGTGAGAGAGAGACCCAAACCTAACACGCTAGTTTTAAAAATCCTCACCAGGAATAGCTAGGCTTGTTCATAAACATGATGCCAGGAAGAAGATTTTTGTGTGCATGTTGTAAAGTAAAAGCAAAAGCAGATTGATGGTGAATAAAAAAGAGTGATGGATAAAGAAAGTGATTTAAAAAACACACAAATATGTCATTATTACCTTATAATTATAGAATAAGAAAATCAATTTGATTGATGACATTGTGCTGCTGTTGTTAGAGATCTAGAGGGGGTATCACCAAAAAAAGGGGGAAATTAATTGTCCACATTTATTAGATGAACACTAGAAAGTGGTAATGAACAGAAAACCTTTTTTTTTTTTTTTAGTTAACATCACTATTTAAAAAAAACCCAACATTTTCTCACATTAATTCCTAAGATATGTAAGTTGCTGTCTTCAGTGTTTTGCTTTTTCTTTTTTTCTATAGCAGTTCATGAACAAAAAGTAACTATAGTAACTCCATGGTAACAACTGGTAAATGATAACATCTTAATGGTGAGTCCTAAATGTGTTACGGAGAGGGAGAATCAGGACACAAAAAGACCAAGCAATTTTTAGGAATTTATACCTCCAAGTATCATTAACATGATTGCAGGCAAAAGCTGGCTCAGTACTTCAGGCTCATTATCTCAAAGAGTTTATGGTGAACCTTTCAAAAGTTTTTGCCAGGAAACAGAGAAACAAAAACTGAATTAACGACTACATGAACTTGATAATGGAGCCAAAGAACAATTTCTAATTCAATCAATTGTTAATTGATACTGTGCCACTAATGTTAGAGAAAAAAAGTAGTAGTGATTTAGGGGAATGCTTAAGTGGCAATGGTTCAGTTTGGATTCTCTGTGGTCCTACAAAAACACTGAAGCCTTACAATGAAGAATTTTTGTACAATTCTGTCCTTTTAATCTTCTCAGCTGGTGGAAAATGTTCGTCTTTAATAAGAACAGCACAAATTATGATTTTATGCAGCCAAGGTCTGCAAAATGCATTTCAGTGGAACTCATGCAAAGAATTTGTTGATCCTAACATACTAATAGGTTCAATTTACACTGGCTTGACCATATGTCAGAAACAAGCATCTATATCAACTTTTCTGCAATCCATTTTATGCATCGGACTCTGTCTTTGCCTCTACCCTCTCTCTGTGCTAGGAAAACAAAGACTATTATTTAGTAATCTTATGAATTAAATACATGAATAAACATGGCTGTGATTTAAATTTCAGTTGGAATACTGGATTTATTTTCAAACCCCCCCCCCCCAAAAAAAACCTACACAATTTTAAAGCCTTTTTTTATGTGTAATATTCTACTCATTTTTAACATACTCACCTTCATAGTTATGTAAACCTTGGTGATTACAGTAAACTTTCTCTGGAATATGTTATTCCATAACTCATAATTTTAGTTCTTTGCAACTTTCCTTGAAGTATTTGGTACTGGTAGCTATTTAATAGAGTGTTTGTCACTGAACCTCTGACCTGATGTATTCTCTCAGCAATATTCTGTCTGCAATACTATAGTTATGCATTTTTCAGATGAATGGTAATTGATTTTTTGTATATCGGGAATGTTACACAACTTTATATAGACCACATGGGAGGAAATAGCTTTCTGCCTCTGACTCACAGCTACCAAGCTGTCCTTGTCTCTATGTGGGGGTTTCCTGAGATATTTAATGGCAGTGCTAGTTCCCAGTGGAGAGATTATAGATAATCCTATGGAAGCATTACCTACTCTTTTGACTGTTACACATACAACTTGTTCTCCATATACAGCATATTTAGAAATTCCAGATCAATCTTTCTCTTTGGGATTTAAGTGAAGCCTGTATTCTGGGGACATTACAAACTTTGCAGAGACAAAGATGGTGCCAGTAACAATCTTTTGCATGCATAAGCATTTCTGGAGCTGAGATGTGACACAGAGTATATCAGCCTCATTGAGAAGCAACAGTCTGTCTGAAAATACCTTCTTCTACTCAAATATTCTTCTGCGGCTAATGAGAATATTCAGATTTTATTTCAGCCTCCCAAAATACTTTTAAAAGATTCTTTTGTCATCTCAGTTTTGTGATCATGTCTTAATTCTGGTGTGTGCTTTCATCTCTAGACTACTGAAAAACAAATACAGGAAACAATATAATAAAAAACGCCCCAAAATCCTATCATAGCTTTATAATATAAAGAAAGAAGCTGAAATTTGTCAAAAGTAATTTTCTAAAGGATTTCAATATAAAAACATGTATTTTTGTCCCAGAACCATTGAAGCTTGAATGAAATCCCACAGACCACTCAAAGACATATTGTTCAATAAATGTATTATATTACTAGGAAAATAAATAAAGTAGGCAAGTGAACTGTGATAATAATGTGCAGGCTAACAGACTATGCTGACTCCAAAGCAAATCAGACATCATAGAAGTAAATGAGCATTTTTTTTCTTAGGTGTGTTATTTAGGGACCTTAACAAATGGGTCAGTGGTCCCATCACTACAGTTAATGTTAAGCTATGTGATTAAAGGCTCATCCACACAAACACAAAGGTGCGCAAAGAAGCAGTGGCACATAGGTAAGCACCAATAACCCCATCGTGGAAGTGGAGCCCCCGAGATGGCTCCCCCCAGGGCTGTCCCAGGAGAGCCACCAAGGCCCCTGCTTGGCTGTGACTCCCCAGGTAAGGCAAGGGGAGAGGGTCCCCTGCATCGCCCCCCCGAAATGAGGGGTCCCGGCTTGCTGGGACAGGGGCTCGTTGTGGGATGCTGGGGAACAGCAGCCTGGGCTTGTGCAAGACTTATTATGGGGTGCTTAGGGGAGGGAGCAAAAATGGGGAACAGGAGGGTCTCTGAGGCCAGTTACTAGAGGGATCCATATTGTGGGTCTGTATGTATATATGTGTGTATATATATATATATATGTATATATAAAATTACACACACATATATATATACACACACACACATATAGATTGCACTAATTGGCTTTCGTCTTGATCAGTCAGAAAGGAGAAGAGGATGGCCATCGGTGCCATTTGCGTGGGTGCTGTGTTTTCTGCCTGAGTTGATTTGTGCAGCCAGCCACATACATATGTATATGTGTATTGTGTGTATGTGTTGCTAGTGGGAATACCTGCTCAGCCTTGCTACTGGTTGGACCTGGGAACATGTTGCTGTGGCAGCCTCTCCTCTGTTGGACTACCAGATTTGGCAACTTCTAACAGTTAAAACCCATGGGACCAATGTACAAGTTAAATGCTCTTACCTTCTTTCTAAGAAACACCCTACGAATTTCTTGTAAATTGATTGTACATGCATGCGGAGAAATCTTAGCTTAACCAGAAAATCTCTTTTGTAAATAATGACTTCTGAGACCTTGGGGCAATTCATTGCTGGCCAAAAACACACACAAAATGGGATGAGGAGTTGTATGTTTAAAGAAAGATGCTAGTTCTCCAGGGGCACACTCCACAAAGGTATTTAGTAGTTAACTTCTTAGAGGAGTCAATGTAGACATCAGTTATTGGGGAAGACTATGTGTATATACCCGCTCATTGATCAAACTGACTAGGAATCCGTAGGGTAAGTGGATATTTGTGCTAAGAAGACTTCGAGGAGAGCATTCAAACAATCAGCTAAAATGGGGTCTTGTTGCAGCAAAGTATACTCACTGAACATTTGGATTTCTCAGAGCTTCGTTTGGGTCTTGGGACCAGCAGCTATTTGACCTCAGAGTTATGACAACTTGTCTTTTTAAGAGGATGCACAACTATTTGATCCATTTTTCTGTCATGTTCTTTATGATGAACTCTTTCCAGGTGAATATAGTCCGCCTGGTAAGGTCCCCTTATGCTGTTTATGAATCTGTGTGTATACAAAGACTTCTTTCTTGTTTATCCTTCTTGTTGTTTTCCCTATCTAGTGTAAATAATTCAGGCTCAAACTGCTCCTTGTGTATAAAGAAAACTTAAGAGAAAACGCCAAGCAGTCTTAAATGCTTAGATGCTCAAGGGATTTTTTAACCGTCATCTGATCCCTCTGAGGTACAGGCAAATAACCTACATCCCAAGTACAATGTACTATCATTCCCAAATGTATGCATTATTTTATGAGTTTACACCAAGTGTGACAATTTCAGTGAATATGAAAAAAAAGTCATGATTGAAGAACTCTTGAGACCCACCCTACATTTTCCTTTCATGAAATTATTGCAATGAGAATATACTTCTGTATTCTCCTCAGACTCTCCAAAAAAGGATTTTTAAGGATGATTTCTACAGCAGAAAGTCTCTGCACAGCACTGTTTTATTAGTTCTCTAGAACACTTTTATCAGCCGCCTCCTGAGAGAAACCCTATTACCATTTCTCTTCGGAGAAGCACAACCTTTCCTTATAATGCTAAGGTCATACAGTCCAGTTTAGTACTTAGCGGTGAGGTGGTGTCTCTTTGAGCTGAGTTTGTACCTCGGCTGTGAACTGACCTCATCCTTAGTTACTGGCCACTTTGAAAGGGCTTCCCTTTCCAGTGAGTTTTGGATACACCCTGTAAATACAGAAAAGCTTATACATCTCATCATATATCTACCTCCAGATAAGGAACAAAAATTCCTCTATGATAATTTATTTCAGTAGGACATGGCAAGGGATTTTCAAAGGGAAAGGAAGAGCTGAGTATCCATCAGGGTGGGTACCTCTGAGTGACACCCCTTGCAGTCCTCCTCCCCAGCTGGCAGCAGTGACCCCAGCAGCAGCTGCAGCTGCCACCAGAGGTGGGACATGTTTGTCACTTGGGGCTTCCTTCTTCTTCCCTTACTGTGGATATGGTTACATGCTATTTGGGGGGTTTTATCACCTATGTTCATACTTTGTTACCGTCTTTTTTAGATCTAGCATTTTATGCAGTCTCTTGACTGTCTCTCTCTGTCAGGTCAGGCATGTTTTTCCCTTGTTGCTTTTGATGAAGTAACTTCTACAATTCTGTATCTATTACTGTTAGCATTATAAAATGAGGATGTCATTCTGCTAAGAGAGGGAGAAGGAAAGACAGGGAATTCCTAGATTTTGAAACCCTGGAAGATCTTCTGTAAAATTTGTACTTAGGATTCTGAATGTTTGTGATCTAGATATCTTATTTCCTTTCAAGGAATTAGCAACAAACCTAGTCCTCTTTCTGCCTTCTTCAGTATACTTACCTGTCAGTGAGAGTCTGGGATTTCAATAAATTCTTTGGTATCCATTTTTCTACCCTTTTGCTTTCTCAGAATGAGTCTTCTCCAAATCTTGGGTAAACTTTGTTTCAAGGCCCTCATCCCTTGAATATGTTGTAATACTGACTAATACTTGCAGGTTAAAATTCATATTCTTCCTACTTTTCCTTGCTTTTGAATTCAATTTCATCCTTTCCATTTCTGTTCGATAATTCTCAATCCTTTTCAGTGTATATCCCTTCAACTTCATTACTCCCTGCAATCCTTTTATTTATTGTTGTGAGACTCCCTGGATAAGTGTTCAGCTCAGTTCCTCAGCCATGGAGGAAGACAGCCTACCTTACAGGTTTCAAGTGTTTAGACTCATTTATTCCAAGAAATGAGCTGCTGATGCAAATTAAAGGTAGTTAGAAGTTCCCCAGCTATTGCAAACACCAGAGAAATTGATTTCAGTTGTTTCTGTTTCCTTCTGCTCTTACTTTAGAGGGAAATGGACTTCTGCTTACATCTCCTGTTTAAACACTTTGCTGGTGTCTTCAGTTTTGCAACCAAGAAATTATATGTAAAACATAGTTTAAACAACTGTTTTAAATCCTGTGTCCAAAGTAATCCATGTAGTTTCTGCAAATCATAATTCCAGATTGTCTATATCACATCTCTGTGAGGTGAAAAGATGTAATTCTACACCAATTCATGTACACTATTTCCTTGTCTTTTGTATTGTTTCCTATGTGATAGTATTCAGTTTGCCTCACTAGCTCTACCTCAATAATATCAAGAAAAAATATTAATTTAAAAAGAGCTCTCATCATTGATAACATAAGTTATCAGCTCTTTTATGCAGTTATATTTTCAGCCACTGGAGTGCTTTGATTTTTTTGCATTTTTCAGATTGTTTATAACAGTACTAAAAGAACACTTCAAACTCCAGAGGAAGAGTAAGCCTGAGGGCCTAGTGGCAGCAAGCTTGTGAACTAAAATTAGCACCCTGTGAAGTGCATGCTTGCCATAATTTAGAACTATGGTGAACTAACACTCACCCATTAAACAACAATGTCAATAAACAAGAGATTAATAAAGGCTTTGACATATTTTGGATCAAAAAAGTAAAACATTGCAGAAATAATTTATAGTTTTTTAAATAATCACGAGTTCTTTTCTGAAGAAATTTTGAAAGCTTCAAAAGACCTTGCTTAGATCTAGAGCAGTTATCCACTAATTTTGACTATTTTTTTCAATTTTTGTTTTCCTCCTTTACTACTATGTAAAGTAGAATATAGGTGTTATTTTCATTAACTGAATGGCACATTTTTGCATTTGCACTTTGATAGCTTTTGTATACTTTTTTAATCAAAGAATCAAAGTTTTTATTCTTTCCATACACAGTACATTTAATCATTGTACTGATGTTGGATTTTCAGTGTATTTACATTTTGAACCTTTAACCTATTAAAGCAATATACTTTATACATCAGATTCTGAGTCTAAGTTTTAAGCTATGTGTTCATAGTTTCATAAAACTTCCTTACAACGCATATTTAAATGAGCTAAGCCAACTTCCTGTATATCAAAGCCCCTAACATGCTCATGTTTAACCCTCCACTTTACGTTATATTCTTTGGAAAACTTTGCAGCTGTGTGCCATAGACCAACAAAATGAGAGACCAAGGTGCCACCAGTGTCCAAGAATCTTTTCATAGTGTGGTTTCATTTATATGAGATATGCCAAAATGATCGTAACGTGTAATTCATGTTCTCTGTTGCAGACAACAATTTACCACCAAAAAATTAATCCCTTCATAACCCCAACTGGTTGATTATCATGAGCCTGAGCATGTAAGCAGTATTCAGGTTTATGAGAAACAGGATTCTTGACCTAATGTCATGTATCGGTTACCTCTGACAAATGTCTCATCTGTGATTGCAGCCAGTCTCTGATGTGACAAAGGATGGAGAAAATTACAAATGAGGCCAAGTGTGCATATGGCGAAAATGTTCTCTCAAACTTACAGATAACTAGAAGAAGATGTAAAACAGAAAAAAATATTTACATTGATTGCATTAATGCAGATTAGTGAATATCTGATTCATAGGTACAGACATTTACAGTTGAAGGCCAGAGGATGATCACAACCATGGAGCCAAATTCTTGCACCTTTAAACATTTTATTTCCAAAATTGAAGTGAAACTTACTCTTCGATAAAGAAATCTAATCTCTCCTTAGAAGACTTCAGCTGAAAAGTAACGCCAACTCCCTAGCAAGCTATTTGGTATCTAATTACCTCACAGCCAGGAAATTTCATCTTATTTCAAGGTTGAGTTTTTCTAATTTTACTTTTCAGCCCCTGGATCTTGTTATGTCTTTGTCATAAGCCTTGAAGAACCTCTAGTCACTGCTATTTTTCTGATGTGTAAGGTCCTATGTTTAGTGATCGAGTCATCTCTCAAAGTTCTCTTTGGTAAGGTAAATCAAACTCCTTAAGGTTTATATCATATGATTTATTTTACAGCCCAAGGACCATTTTTGCTGTGATATTTTTAACTCATTCTTGTAGTTCGATGTTTCCTTTGAAGAACAAGCATCAGAATTAGACAAAGCACTATGTAGCAATGCTGCTGTAGCTACAAATAACCAAAGCAAGACCATTTCCCTGCGCATAAATTTTTCTCCTGCTTTTCTCTATCAAGGAATCTCATTAATCCTTGTAACATTAAAGTGGAAGTGTATACTGAGGTTGTTATATCTTTTAGTCACTGCATTCTAAGACAGTCTTTCATGCTGTACCTAGTCCTTATCCTTTTTCCCTCAGGGGAATGGTTTGTATTTAGCTCATGAATATTCATTTTATTAGAATGTACCAGTCCACTGCATCTGAGAAAAAGGACGTTCTGACAGAAGGAAGCATAGCGATCTGGTGGAAGAGCATGAGTTTCTAGTACTACAGCAAGGAAGCAGTAGATGGTAACTAATGGAAAACCATATCTCCTTTAGATACTCTCCACCATGGTAAATAGGCATTTGAAACTCCATCTACAATGCTTGGGGAGAGATAGTCCTCTATTGTAGTGATAACAAATCCCGTAATCTGATCAGGGAGCCTCATAAATTAACTAATAGAAAATATCAAGGAAATGGCTGTTTTTAAAGAGCACATCTCTACAAGCTTTAGCTATCAAACTGGTAATAAGCTTTCTAGATGGAAGAGAGGTCTACAGTTATGTAAGTAATGTTTCTTGAGGTTATCGATTTATGTCGGATAAATTCTTCATCATTAACAGAAAAAAAAAAAAGAAAAAAAGAAAACAGTAGAGAGATGCCACTTTCTGTCTTCGCATTTTCTCTTACTCCACACACCAGAATTGCAAGGAAAGTAATTCACTCATGGGACTTAATAAATAAAAAAAATAAAAAGAAGTGCTTTTTCCATTAAAGAGTAATCAAAAAGACTGTGAAAGCAAAAATATCAGGGACAAGGCCAAAGAGCAAGGGACAGACATGAGCTGGTGAAGATGAAAGTGATACAGGCCCATGAATTAATACTGACGGCCACATATAAAGATCTAGTAAATTTAGGCCTTCTCTTCCTGTTATTCTATCATGTGAAAGCCTAATAAAGCTCTGAGTTTTAACTGAGCATACATATATGTGTATATGGATGAGATATATGTATATATGTGGCTGTATTATGTCTGGTGGTTATTTTGAAGGAATATTCAGCTCATTCAGATCCTGTGGAGAAGCTAATTCATATGTTATATTTGTTCTGGGGGTACCAAACCACAATTTCTACCAGGACAAGCATATAGAAAATACACATTCTTCTTTTGCAAAGTTGTATTACTCATTGCAGTTATCTTTACCAATACTATTCATAACTTATAGCTTGCTTATGCTTTCCTTGTGACTTTTCTTGAAGTTATAAATGATAATGTTTTTGTAGTTAAGTATACTTCTAAGCTACAACCTGACTTTCAGAAAAAAAAAAAAGGTGATTTGTAGAAATGTATCAATAAGCAGTTGTCAAACTTTAACTCATTTCAGCTTAAGAGCTGGTGTCTACCAAACTCCTAAATACTCTGATGGAGTTTCACAGTAACACTTCCTTAAAGTCAGTGGTTACTACTATTAGAGCCCTTCCAGAAATTGCCAGAGTCAAAGGCAATTCAAGTAGCACATGTCTCTGTATAATGCAGCGTGGGAGATTCCAATCACTGAACACAATTTTCAGACTGTTAATTTATCTGGAACATGGAAAACAACAACAATAAAAATGATGCTCAAGGGGTATTAGCAACAATGAAGGAGGCTGTTTTACAATTAATGCTGCTCTTCTGTAAAACTGCATAAAATAACAAGTGTGCCTGTAATTTTAAGGATGATGAATGCAGATAGCACCATGCCTGAGTTGAATAAACCTTTCTTTCCAGAATACAAAAGAAATCAGAGCTCCAGTTTTTATATTAACCCTTACAAAGCTACCAGCTTCTCACTTTGCTGTTGAATTATTTGTTAGGCTGAACTTTAGAAATCTCGTCATCAACTGGAAAATTTATGAAATAATTTCTGGACTATAATTTTAACTTGTATACTATCATTTGTTTAAAAAATAACATTTTGTAATTGAGGTGGTAATGACTATTATTAAAATTGCCCACTTCAGGTCATAGAATGTGTTTTCATTTGCTTATTATTTTGTCAAAATTTAATCAATTGGGCTGACATTTTCTGTGCTTGATCTTTACACACACTGTTACAGGGAAAAAAAAAAATCAAACTCTAAACACTTTTCATCTTATAAGCTCATTATTACTGAGAAGAAAAGCAGATTAAAATATGTTTTTTCCAAATATTAAATTTTTTACATATATACATGGAGTTCTAGTACATCTGAGCTTTGTAGCAAGCATTTGGAAGGTAACAGTGGTGATCTCTAGTGCAAAGAACATATTCCTCAAAAGCACATCTACCCAGTTTTCTTTAGTTACAAGTGTCAGAAAACCATCCTGTAAGTGTGCTCCATAAGAAAATTGCCATTAAATTGTGTGATAATTCAGTTTGTTGAGCAAATCCTAGCTTCATTGACCTTCACCAGAACAGAGCATGCTCTCAACCACTGCTGATCTTGAGTTCTGGTACAGCTGTAGCAGTTAACAGATGTATCTTCATGCTGCAGAATGGTAATGTTGTATAGGAAACCCTGGAGGAGACTGTGGGTTTTTCGGCCTGCTGATGTTTCTAGTGATGGACAATTCACAGCTCTTTTACTAAACCACTCATACACCTGCATTGTTTGAAGGGAAAAATTTTATTCAGCTTATGCAATAAGAAAAAAATGCATCTAACATCACTATGGTTGACAAGGAACATATCTTGATGAAATCTTAAGTTCAAAACCCGTTGATGACCTACATAGCAAAGGAACTGTCAGCCTAAGTCTATTTGATGGAATTTGCTTATTTCTTTTTTTTCCATAAGCAAATTGACCTAGGAGTTTACTAAGCAAAAGAAGTATATTTAAAGAACATAACAGCTGAAAAGTGCATCTCAGATTCTGTCACGTTAAGAATGTCAGAATTAATGTTGCAAGGCATTAATAACTGCCCTTCCCAGGTCAAGTGCTTTATGAAGCAGCCTTTAGCTCAAAGTTTTATTTTTTTCTTCTTCATCTTTGCCTGGACTCAGCCTGTTGCAATGTGCAGCATAGGTAGCGCAGGAGGGAATGGAACAGGCATCCAGTATTTGTTTTTGCTGTTGTTGTTTGTTTTTTTGTTTTGTTTTTTATTTTTTTATGTGTAATACATCCTGTGAATGACTTAGCACCCATCTGGGAGTACAACACCAATATCACGCCATTCTACTTTTAAAATAATAAACCACATTAGCCCTGCTTCTTGACTGCTGAACTCTGTCTCAACCCTGTCGACTTTAAAATGAAGGAAACATGTAAAAATGATCCTGGCTGCAAATGTTTTTGAAGATGTTACTTTGTGTTGGTCTGTTCATTACACATCCCAATAAGAAAGCCTGTAGATCCTAACAGAGTTACTGAACTGTATCTGTAAGAAGAAATGGGGTGGCAGCTGCAAAATGTAGATGTTTTGCACTGACTTGCATGGTATTATATAGCTGTAGCTGACATCCTTGGCTTAGTATATCAATTAGTAGAATAACTTAAATAACATGAATAACTGAAGGATGAGTCTGAGTGAATAAACACATTGGATAGTTTCTCCTGGATAGTTTCTCCTGGAGAAATAATGAGGGTCATATCAGTAAGACTTTATAACAGATTGCTAATAAAATTGTATGTGTTAAAAGGAAAGTCTGGGCATAAAGAAATTCTTGTATGGATACAAATGTACTCATCAGTGCTTAAGGAGTTCATAAACAGTAAACATCTCAGGTAGTCAGTCATATGTAAAATGTAAAATATTTACTTGCTAATAGACACCTCACCTTGGAAAAGGTGCCAAAACACAAAAGAAATTATACTGTTCCTTCTAGTAGCACACAGTCAATATCACTGCTAGATCGATGGCTCTATCACAGTCTGATCAGATTTTTTACCGTCATGATTCCATTTCATTCCTATCAATCTAAACTAATCATAGTTGAAAAAATATTTCAGCTTAGAAGATAAATTATTTGCAATTCTTGAATAAAATATTGGTATATGTGCCTCAGGTAATAAAAAAAATATTTCTTACTTGTTAAAACATTAATACTCTGAGAAAATATTTTGTATTCATTATCTCTAAGATGCTCAACATTTCATACAAACAATTCCAATTTTTTTAATACTGCCATTGCTACTGGTCTAGCAGCACACTTTTTGCAACCAGCAACTGATGTCATCATTCTCCTCAAAAAGTTAAAAACCAAAATTAAAGACAGACAAAAAGAAAATATTTAGAAAATAAACAGCAGCAGAACTATGAGACATAAATGAAGGCCGACACAATAATAACACTCTTCTGTGCCTTCATCTTACGTTTTCTGGTCTTTTTGTTGGTTTGTTTCTGTGTTTTCATAGCTATACACACAATATTACTCTCATAAAATGATCTTTAATGCTTGAATTTTAGCTACTGAGTAGGCATGGATGCAATTGATTTCAGTGCTGCTCTTCAGCAATTCTGAAATGACCCTCCTGTTAAGCAGTGGGAATTTTAGGTTGCATAGATTCTGAGAAAGTCTGGCCTTTGTAGATACTTTTTCTTTACTAATTAATGCCTTGAACATGCAAAATGGATGATAGCAGGGAAAGTGTCTGTGTAGTGAAGCAAGGTAAATGAAAGAAAAATGAAGCAAAAAACAAGAGGCAGTGTATCCAGCTGGGAAATGGCAGTGGGAAGCCGAAACAAGGGAAGGTGAGAGTGACAATCAAGACAATAAAGAAAAGACTTTTGGCGTACCCAGCAGGTACATACGAATTAGACAAGGAGGTGAAAAGCATGTGAATAATGTCCACTAAAGATGTGCTGCTAAGACATCACCTACCTCTCCATGAACATGACACCTAAAGCCTTAGGCTGTTACAATACAAAGTTAAAAAATAATGGGTTTTATGAGTATTGGAGAGGGAATGTGGAAGTCCTCTTGGTGAAAGGTAATGTAGGCAGAAGCCAACACTGAGAAGTGAAGCAGGAGGTTTTTCCTTTGGCTTAGAAATGGGGGCAGGGTAGAAGATGCTGCTGTAGTTTGTGGGAAATCAGATTCTTTACTACATCCTGTCAGGGTGGAGGAGACAAGCAGTCTGGCCGATGGGTGCCACTGAGGCTCTGTGGCCATAAATGACAGTATGATGCTTTGGCAAGAGCCTGGTGGTAGGCTTTGGGGACAATTAGGGATTTTAATTCTTCAGAAAAGGATAACAAGTAAGTTTAAAGCATTAAATAGTAAAAAAAATACTTTCAAGACACATTTATCCTTTCATAAATTGGAATTTGACTCTGCTTAGCAATACCGTGTTAATTCTGTCAAGTTTCTATTTCTTCCAGAGTTTATTTTAACTTGCATTTGGCCTGAAATTTGTATTTCTAGTGTCCTTTTTCACTCATCAGATCAGTTTATTTTTGAAAGCTTGTCCTGCCCAATTTCCCTCAACGCTATTTTCCATCAGTATTCCTGGAACCACGTTATCCAGACTGCATAGAAAATAAAGCGTTGTGGAGTTCTTCCAATCCACAGCGGAGCTGTGGAAGATGGTGCCTTTTAACTTGTCAAAGTATAAGTGTAGGAAACAATATGTTAAAAAATGAAACAGATGAAGGAATCTGAAGAATTATCTATTCAAGAGATGTAGATGGGTGTGTGATTATTTCCCTTATTTGTAAATAACTCTTAGTATAAGCTGAATTCTAGTCCTTATTAGCTGTAATTTATCTACTATCTACTATCACAAGTAGAATGACAAATTATCATAGTTTTGTGGAAGGATGTACCTTTGGGACTAAAATGAAAGATATTCCTTGAAAGAGAAGTACTTGAAGAAGGGATTAATTTTTTGGATGCTGCAATTATTTTGAGAGCTAAAGAACAGAAAATATATGTATGCTACTTCTTTTATTTTGTCAACTGGAAGCTCCTTGGGAGACAATTTGAATGTCTGGAGTTACATCAGCTATATAACTCCCTCTCCCTTCACTGGAGCTTGAAAGCCAATGGGTGGGATGAGTTTGTTTATGCTACTATCCCCTTACATGCCTGGCTATGAGAACAAAAAAAATAGCTATAATAAGTGTAATTACTATGCCTTTAACATAATTATTGGCATATACTTAAAATAGATTCTAATATTTCCATCACTTTAAATTTGCATTCTTAATAATAATAAAAAATAAATAAAAAAGCCTATGCACAAGAATCAGGACTTACCTTAAATTACTGATTTTTCAGTCATTTTCCTCTCATATTTCCTTTTCTTTGTGGTTCTCCCTGTTCATCTTTCTGTCATACAGCTATAGTTGAATGTACTGCACAAGAATCTGCAGCTACTGAAGATCTTTCCTTTGATCCTCTTAACACAGTGGAAAATGTACATTCAGTATTTCCTTCCCAACAGCATAATTGTCTTTTTTTTTACCTCTCAGCTCGGTGTTAGAACTGAAGCTCCTATAGTTTGTGCAGTTATCAAAATAAAGATGAAAAGTCTATATATCTTTTTCATTTTTTTTTACAATATAAGTAATATTAGCTGAAGAGATCATATAATATGTCCTGTAACTGCAGAGTAAACTGGAACCCTCTTAAATGGCACACCTCAGTGGAAGCAAAATTTGTCAATTAAATAATCATCCCAATTACAAGAGGCTCATGGGGATACATTGTGCTGGTGTGGTTTATAATCATTTTCATTTCATGGATTGATGAAAACAAGCAACAGCATCAGCTCCCCATCTTGATTACCTAATGCAGATTATTTATTTTTTACCCATACAGGGATTCTTTCCTGTATCTGTGACAGAACTAGTGGAGCCAATTGTACGGTATGAGCCAGAATAAAAAATAACATTTTTATTCCCATGTGGCTCAGCTGAATTCTTAATGGTTTGCTGATGAAACCTCCATTGTCAGAGTAATCTCTTTTAATATCAGGGAAAGAATTAGATATTGAGCCACATTTTGATCCCAGAGGAATAAATGGGAGTATTTACTCTTAAACTGAGGGCAAAGCTCAACAGGTATGTCTTAAACACAGCAGGTGAAATCAATGACCAAAATCATTATACTTCAGTGGAATCAGAACTTTATTCAGAGAAAAGTATGGAATTAATCTCCTAAAAATAGAAATAAACCAATCCATCCTGTCCTCAAGTTAGACCCCTCTTCCCAGAAAAACTCAAAATTAGAAGAGCTGTACACTCCTTAGGGAAAAAATGAATTTTCTCACTGTTAAACAAGTGTTAAAGAAGAGGTTTCTCACATGCATATGGTACTGTTTTACTGGGTTATGCCCTTCAAAAAACCCAAGGAGCTCCCAAAAAGAAAGAAAGAAAGATCTCAAATATTTCTGTGAATTTTCACAAAGGGGATAAATCAAAAAGTAAGTTTTGTTATGGAAAGGGGCAGTGTGACTGAAGCAGACTAGTTACGTCTTGAATGCTTTCTGTGGTGTGTCCCTGATTTCTAAAATCTGCTGAATCAAATCATAGGGTGAAGGTATTCTTATTACCCACTTTAGGTGTTTCATTTTTATATGTGCTGCAGCATGCCTAAAATAAGGAGTCCATGCTCCTTATAGAATCAGTAGGTGACACCAAGCAGCTAAGTTAGATGCCTTAAATTAGACGGTGTGACTACCTTGCTGAGAGTCAACAGGGAGGTGTACACCTGTAGGTTTTTTGGTCACGCTTGTACACTAGATACACACAACACTCTGGAAACTTTAAAAACCCTACATTAGGGAAAATTCAAAATAAATATAGTAAAGTACCCTTCAGCTTTGTGTACCTTCAAAGTAAGTCACCAGCTGATCAGAAGGTTCTAGACTGACACCTTCACATTTCTCTTCTTAATTATACATCATTTCAGTTTTAGGCACTGCCTTTAGTTTAAATTACTTTTAGTCTCATTCATAAGATCCTTATTAAATCTTACCATTAACTCCAAAGATCTTTAAGGTTTAGAATAAGAATATACTTTGGTGGGTTAAACATTGATTTTGGTCTCTAAACTGACTTTTATTTTTAAGAAATTACTTCTATGTTTACATGAGAACATTCATACTTACTTTATAGTAACTTTCAGATCAGTGTATCAAAAACTTAAATATAAATAGAATAAGTATTAACAGTGAGAGTAAAACAGTATGAAGAAAACAGAAGAGTCAATGAAAGACTGAGATACACTATATAAGCAAGGAAAAAATATTTCCACTGTTATTTGAAATGAGTAAAAATCAGTAAAATGTAGAGATAATATAGAAGTGATACAAAAGAATGTGCCTGCAGAGGAGTGATCCTTGTGCCAATGTGGATGAGAATGTGTGAGATGAACCAGAAGGTCCTAACAATCAGTGAGCATGCAGAGGAAAGACAGATTTAGAAGGAAGTAGGACATGAAATCCTGACTGCGTTTAAGTTAATACTAAACTTCCACAGGGCTAGCATTCCACCCAAATTCTGTAAAGTGCAAGACATCAGTGCAAGTTCCTTATTACTCATCCTTCCTAACACATTTATGTATAAGTAAAATGCCTCATGGCCACTTATTATTGTCCTCCTTATATATAACTATCAAATAATAGGTAGGTAGAATCACTGCATATTCCTTCTCTCCGTGGATCATTATTATAGTCTGCTGTACCTCCTTTCCTAAGTTTCCATTTTTCCTAGTATTTCAGTAAAAAAGCTCCTTTAGAAGGGCCTCCTACTCATGGGATCCAAGAATAACTGCTCTTACTTTTAGCCCTCAGCAATTTAATGTTCCCTTCCAATCCCAAGGGTGAAAACCTGTTCCTTTTACCTCTTATATTTTATCTTTCTGTGCAAGCACTGCTTCTAGAACCATTTTTCTAGCATTATTGCTTATCCTTGTATAGCCTTCTTTGGAATGTAGTATGTTATCAGTTAAATACAGCTTCTGAAATTTCATTTTCTTTTCTCTCCAGGTATCAAAATCTAGTTAAGTAGTCCATTACAAGCATTTCACCCCCATGGTAAGTTTCATGGCTTTCATGACTCTTGAGGGGGAAATTTTCAGAGTGGTGAATGGGGAATTAGATGTGCAACTGCCATTGCTGTTAATGGGAATGGTGGTGAGATTTCTAACACTTCACATCATTGTCAAGTCACCCTTTGATGTTTAGGTCATGCTTCAGGGCAAAGACTAGGTTTTAAAACATTATAATTGATGGTGGAAATTGAAAGGAACACACTTGCAATTTCTTAAATTCAACTTACACCGTCTTTCATCGACTTCTTAAGATACACAAGAAAGCTATAAAAGATGATATAATCAAAAGGATACCAGAAACAAACTTTCCAATGTCTTTTTCTAACATATGTAATTTCTAGTAGCATCTAACCTGAAAATAACTTTCAGGATGTCTGTTGCAAACTTTCCTAAAACATTTGGATTTTTAGATCCTGTGTGTTCAGTATTCAAATATGTCATTAGATTATTTGATATTTCACAAGAAACTCATCCCACCCATTGGCTTTCAAGCTCCAGTGAAGGGAGAGGGAGTTATATAGCTGATGTAACTCCAGACATTCAAATTGTCTCCCAAGGAGCTTCCAGTTGACAAAATAAAAGAAGTAGCAAACATATATTTTCTGTTCTTTAGCTCTCAAAATAATTGCAGCATCCAAAAAATTAATCCCTTCCTCAAGTACTTCTCTTTCAAGCAGTTGTGGATCAGGCTCTACTAAACTATCAGCAACATCATATATATTCAAAAGCATTCATTTGTTTTTATGCTGAACTTTCTATATGTCTACTTGGCTAAGAATATTCCATGCCTGCAATAGTAGTGCTAGATATATAAATGATATTCTACATATACAAATAGCAAGTCCTAACTATAAGGCACAAAACTGTAAACCTTTGGCTGAAGTTTTAACCTAATGTACCATCATTTTACATACTTAGGTGATGAAAGTTACCCCAATTTGACACATAAAAAGCTCATGACCACTCTTTCTTTGTAAGAAAAAAATCAGAGCTTAACAGTGATGATAGGTCACAGGAGAAATCAAAAATATCTCCACAAAAATAACTGCAATTATTATATTTTTTTTTATACAGTGGAAGTGATGGCAAAGCCAGGCTATATCAGGCTGTATAAGGTATAACACAGAACCACAGGAAGCAACACAGAAGTAACCAATGGATGAGATACAGAGTAGGGCAAAATTCATTTTGATGACTTGTATAGGAACTTTCCTTTCCATGGGTCTGGATGTGATCCTTTGTACATAGGTGACTTCTACTCAGAAAGAATATGAAATGTAATTATGTGGCTTTTACTTTTCTAACTTTCCAATTGGCAGAAAGGTAAACAAAGAAAAAAAGTTGTATCTTGTGTGACATTACTATGTTTTCTAATATACTTGGATTCAAATTTTATACTGTTCTGCGTAGCCAGAACAAAGATACACCTAGAACATTACAGATATTTATAGACATGAGAGTGAATTCATCCAGAATGGGACTGCTCTGCAGCTGATGGAAATACTTACACTTTCACTGAACTAGAAGAGAGAAAGTAATTCATGCTATAACATCTCACAGCCTGGTGGTTAATGATTACCTGGAACATAGGAGAAGAAGGCAGTTTCCAAAGCATCTGTGTTCTCTGTCAGAGTCTTTAATAAGTGTTCTACAATGCTCCTTTTGTGTTGCCCACTCAGGGAAAAGTCATATATAGGAATATATAGGAATATTCATAGATTTTAGTTTTAAAATTTTCATATAAAACAAAATTGAGAGGAGTGGTTGGAGCACTGGGTGGTTGTGCTGACATTCAGAGATATTTGGACACACTGGAGAAATGGACCAACAGGAACCTCAAGAAGTTCAGCAAAAGGAAAAGACAAGTCTTGCACCTGAGGAGGAATAACCCATACCCCAGTATACACTTGAGGCTGACTGGCTGCAAAGCAGCTTGACAGAAAAAGATCTGATGGACCATGAACCAGCAATGTGTCCTTGCAGCAAAGAAGGCTAACAACATTTTGGGCTGCACTGGGAAGAGTGTTGCCAGCAGGCTGAGGGAGTTGATCCTTCCCCTCTACTTGGCACTAGTGAGGCCACACCTGGAGTGCTGGGTCCAGTTCAGGGCTCCCCAGCGCAAGAGAGACATAGACATGCTGGAATGAGTCCAGTGAAGGGCCATGAAGATGATGAAGGGACTGGAGCATCTGTCATACAAGGAGAAGCTGAGAGAGCTGGGACTGTGTAGCCTGGAGAAGAAAAGGCTCAGGGAGGATCTTACTGGTGTTTATAAATACCTGATGAGGGTACTAGAGAAGATGGAGCCAGACTCTTCTCTGTGGTGCCCAGTGATAGGACAAGAGGCAATGGGCACAAAATGAAATTCAGGAGATTCCATCTAAACATGAGAAAAACTGTTTTACTTTGAGCGTTGTCAAACACTAGGACAGGTTGCTGAGAGAGGTTGTGGGGTCTCCATCCTTGGAAATATTCCAAATCTGAGTGGACATGGCTCTGAGCAACTTGCTCTAGCTGACCCTGCTTTGAGCAAGCGGTTGGGCTAGTCAGTCTCCAGAGGTGCCTTCCTACCTCAGTGATTCTGTAATTCCGTGATTCTATAAACAGGTATCCACCTCTGAAGTGTTTCCGAAGCTACTTGGCCTCTGAAAGTTACAGTTCCATGGGATATGAACAACCAGTCAGAGATGAAAAACAAATATTCATATAAAAAAATAGAAAAGCTCCTAAAAGTATGACAATATATGTTTTTACAAAAAAATACATTTCGTGTAGAATAATCTCCATCTTTGCTACTGAAAACCAAGAAGAGATTAGATGTTGTTGGTAAATTATTGATTTGGGCTTTCCATTCATCTGCAAAAAGTATGCTAATAAGTTTCTGTGATTTTAAAGACAAATGTTCACAAGAATTTTCAGTTTTGTTATAGCTGTTCTCCAGTTTTTATTTTTGTTTGTAACTGAATTTCTGTGATGTCCATTGAATGGCGGTAATGCTGGATCCTAAGTGCAAATAGCTGTGCTGGCAATTTATCTCGCCATCACCTGTTCCTGCCACATTGAGAGGTAAGAGTGATTTATATGGATTCATATCACCACAGAAAAATACAACTATCACAGAAAGCCTGCCATGTTCTTTTTATAATTCATCCACCTGCTCAGTAAGTAGAAGATAATGCTTTAAGAATTTGATGAACGTAAAGCAGGTTCTATTCTAATCAGATAGTCTCTTTGGACTCAGAATCCATGTAATTCCCAACTATACACTGTCTGGATGATGGATAATGCCAAGCTACTGAGCACATTTTATCCCCTGGTGTTACAATGTAGTAGTGAAAGAATTAGGGAAATGCCAAGAGATTCACCTTGCAGATTTTCCACTGAGGACTACTTGTGCACAAGGAGGTAGAGAACTGCCTCATCGCATTGCTAGCTGTATCATTTCTCTAGTATCAACATATTTATCCCAGATGTTGTGCTGCTGTTGGCATGCCTACCATGCCTACTCTCTGCCATCTCTCTTGAGGTGCAGTGGCATAGGATTTTATCAGTTATGTATAGTTATGAGCCTAGTATGATTGCTGCCTACCACCCCAGTGATGCCTGTCTGAGGTTATATGAATAATCTTCATAAATTCAGTTAATAAAATGCTTTTAAAATTATAAAACTACTCTCTTATATTTATCTTATTTGACTATTTTTACGCTCTGTCTTTTTAAAATATTTTTAAAGGCTGTGAGACAATCAAATCCATCCTATGAAAAGCTCACAAGTTAAAATATTTGCCAGGAGGAAAAAGACATCACAAACCAAAGCAACAAGAACTGGTTTTAAACTATCAGGAATATTAGGTAAGGAATAAGAGCAAGGACTGAAGCATTAATAAGCCATTTAATGCTTTTCTTTGTATAGTTAAAGCTTCCAAAAGAAGTTGAAAACAAGATGTATGAAATTCTGTCAAAACAGATATTGTTCAACAGACAAAAGAAGACTCTTTACAAAAGAAGATTAAAGTTTCAATGAGATGGAGAAACAGAAGATAACGAGGACTCCTTTACACTATTTTCAGGATACAGAGCTGTAGGGAAAGGTACATTTGTGTTGACATACAGTACAACAATTTGTTAATAGGCTGCACCAAGGCACCTGCATAGTCTTCACAAGAGAATATATACGTGACGAGTGTTCCAAGTATCAGCCAGCTGTATATCATTGCAATAAATTATTGAGAATGTGTTGAATCATTTCTGGTTAATAAACAAACTCAGATAGGCTTTGAATAATAAGATTAATTTTGCATCAGTAGTATTTGTTTCTCCACTTTGGCATATCTGTTCTTTCGCAATCTGAGAAATGCCAGCATGCATTTGAATGTTTTTTCTTCCACTTGTTATAGGAATTCATCTGTACTCTGTCTATTCAAAGGCATAAACTGTGAGTCAACTTCATCTCTCATGTACACTGATGTAAAAAAAAAGAACTTTCAGTCTATACGAACATACTTTCACTCCACATTCACATTTGGGATGCTATACCATGATCTGTCTTTTGAATTTCTCACTTAAAATACGCAGTGGATTCTACAGTGTCTTTTGGTTTAGAGAAATTTTCTGATGTGTTTCTGCTGTCCTATCAAGATCAACCCAATGATTCAGTGACAATATTTTTAAGGTTTAGAAATACATCTAAACATATTGCATTTCTGAGTTCTGTTCAGAGATTACTTAGGCCATATAAATAGCTGCTTCATGTTACTTATAAATAGATAAATAAATAAAAATACCATTATGGCTCTAAATTAGACAAGTAAAACTTCTAAATTAGACAAGTATAAGTTCTAAAACCCAGAAAATGTTACTCACTAGAAAGAGTATCACTAAAAATAATGTAAAAAGTGTTGATCAGCTGCAAAGGAAGGGAATAATTTGAGACTAAAATGTATGTCATGTATGTCATGACAGAGCATAGGAGAGGAACAGTTCAGTTCCCCATATTCTTCCTTCATAGGTAAGCACATTTGCAGTCTCTATATTTGGGAATGTATAAAGACTCTTCAAGGTTAACTAAAATGGTAAAAATGGGAGCCTCCTCCCTCTTTGCTTATAATACACTGGCAGAATAGATCAGCTGTACTGGATGGAGAACAACAGAGTGCAACGTACTATGTTTAGGACCTTCCTCTCCCCTTCAAATTACAACAGTGTTAGAACTGAGCTTTGATGGCCTTGTTTTTACAAAGAAAAATATGTAATGAACACAAAATAGCTTTATAATAGCACTATTACAAAAAGTGCAAGATACTTGGAAGTCTGCTTGCTGGTATTTACTTGGATTTGCAATGCCAATGAAAACTACAGACTGTCTTTGCCATCAGTATTTACTTCATGTTGTTCAACATCTGAAAAGATATTTTTTTCCAGTAGGGTTGGAGACTTTCTCAGTAACTTAGTGTTTTTACTGCATATATTAATTTTATATAATATGAGTGTGTACAACCTCCCTAAAATGATGAAAAACAAAACCAAGTCCACCTCAATTTATGCACTAAATAATCATACAGAATCTTTAAAAAATATTTTTTATATATATATATATATATATATATATATATATCATTGCTTCAGGAAAATGTGTACATCACCCTAAAAGGAAAAAAAAAAGAATATTTGCTTTTGTGAATTGTACAGCATTTCTGATAAGTCACTAATATTTCGTTAAAGAATGAAAAAAAAATAAGTTCAATAAATGTTCAGGCTCATGAAAAATATATATTTGCTTCTGAAACCGTCAGGATGGTAACTGAATCTTTAAAGATGTGTCTCTTGCATTTGTTTTCTAATCAGGAGTCTGATACATGTTTAGATAAAGGATTTAGAAACAGAAGCAGATTGGAATCAGTCCTTTAAAGCACACAGGTGTCTCATTTCAACTAAAATAAATGTTTTATAAATTTAATATCTTAAATAATTTTAGTCCTTTCTCAGGACTAGATTATAAATGCCAGCCTAGCAGATAATTAGGAACAATGTCTCTGATCATCACTGAAGGTAAACCATCTATATTGTACTTTACAGTGCTGTGGCTGTACTTATGTGCTAGGGAATGATCTCTTGGGGTTCCTGGCTCCATATGTTAAAAAGCAGCTAGTGTCTAGCACTGTCTAAAGAAGTCCAGTCCAGATTTCCTCTGGGATCCATGTGTTGTTCCCCAAAATATAACTGCTATTTTGTGTAGGGGTTTTCCTGTTCGGTATCTCTGAAATAATGGAAATTGACTGCTGTACACAAGATTAATATTTTTGTAGCATAAAACTGAGGATATCTGCTGCCTCCCTTGTGTAGAAAGACTAGGGCAGAGAAAGTCAAACTTGGTGTGGTCTTGTCCATACTCTGTCAGGAGCAGTTAAATATGTCAGGACCATACAGTACTTTCATTGTGTAGGGAGCTCATTAATTCATTCCAAAAGATTTATTTTCTTAATGAAAATATAGGTAATTCAGACAACATGTTTAACAAAAAATAAACTCTGTTGGGTACCAGAAGCAATCAGACCATATTAGCATGTAGCTTTCTATTAGTAAACATGTGATACTGAATATCTTCCTAAGCTTCACTGTACAAAAATCTGTTTATTTTGACTGAATTATATGACAGAGGAACCAATGACAGCTATATAACTGTTTAGATTAAGTGTAGTCAGCTGTATGTAGATTCATATGCCATGCTGTTCCTTTGGAAAGTGGAAAGTTCACTTTCCATTTTCAGGTATGCTGTTTTCAAATGTGTGCATTAAGCTAACCAAATGGCAGGTAAATTTCTAAAGCTTAAAGCAATTTTGTATTCATCTGACATGCTCAGTGAAATACTAAGCTCAGCCAATCAAGGAAGAGGAAAAAAATGTCTTTTGCAACTTTTTCAGTCATTTCAGGGGATTAGTTTCAGAGCACTTTTTGCTCATATGTACACAAAGTGACCTCTTCTGTCTTCTTCATGTGCACAGGTGCTGAAGATTATGCTACATTTCCAGAGAATACTCTGAAAAATAATAAGCTCCAGGTTTTCCTGGTCAGCCTAAGCAGATTTACATGTCTGTTGAACGAGACTGAATGATGAGCTGCTATTCATTGTCAGAGACCATATGGCTGTGGTTCTACTAGTAGATTAAACACACCCTGGAATATTCCTGGGCGCTGAAACTCAATCATCTCTACTGTTAAATAGTTAAATAGATCTCATGCTTTCAATCTGTGCCAACTAGATCTCTTCTAGATGACTGCTGGACCTAGCTTGGGAACTAGAATATTCTGTAGATCATTTCCAAGAGTTTACTAGCATAGATACAGACTGCTTAGTGCCAGCTGTACTCAGGGCCTTGGAACATATCCAGGAACATTTAAATTACTACTAAAAAGGTAGTCTACAGGTCCACTTGAGGTTTTGGTTGGTGGTCTTTTGTACTTTAAGGTTTGAAAAAGTAGGTGATGAGAAAATTGATCTCGGGAGACATAAAGTTAGAGAAAGGCAAATGAAAAAAATAGCCTCCAGTAAGGGGTTTTGGAATATATATGCCTGGACAGCACTGGTGGGATAGACTGATCGAAGCTTGGTGCGTTTAGGGAATGCAACGGCTCATGACCTTTTGTATCTATATGGCATATGGATTGTTCCAGGACTCTGGTTTTGATCACTGCCTCAATATTTCCAGAGGAAGAGCTCAAGGTGGCAAGTGAAGTGTGCTAGAGACCTTTACATCATGTGGCAAAGGGTGAAATTCAATTTGAGAGGAAGACATCCAAACAGAGATGTGTACATCTGTACCACTTTATAATTAGTGGAGACTGTATCTAGCTAACAGAGTCAATGGAACAGAGGGAGATTCAGCTATTAGGCTCTACAGAAGGCATTCAGCCCCTGATTTAGACACCTACTTTTAAGAACCTACACGTTAGTGTCTAAACTCTGACTGTAGTCAGTGCAGATCTGGGTATCAAATCCTACTGTATATCCATGTTGAGGCAACTGACTTGTTTAGGTCTTCCAGTTTGGGACACAAGGTATGCCAAGATGTTTAGTTAACTGGACTGTCCATGAGAAACTACTGGACATGACAGAAGAAATTGCTGAACATAACAAATAAAAGAGTGAGAAGCTCACCTAGCAGTTACAAACAGTGCTGTGAGGAACAGCCAAATTTCACAGATCGTTAAGGAGGAGTTATGAGAGATGGCAAAACTTCACAGATAATTAAAAGGAATATTAAGGCTCTTTGGAGGATAAGAATCTTTCAAGGTCAAAACTACCTATCAGTAATACTATTAAAGGGTGAGATCACCTTGGTAGTCACATCAGAATTACCAAATTTAGGTATGCATATAGCAAAACTGAGACCAATGGAGAAAAAGTAGTGAAGGGTGGGTTGCTTATTTGTGAGAAGACAAAGGTGGAGAAAGACAGGGATCAAGGTGGATGGAGGAAGAACAAGCATGGGGAAATGGAGAGAAGGAGGCATAAAAAGGGCCAGCAGGCTGCTGATCAGTAGGCTTGTCTGACCAGCAGCTGATCACTGCATTCTGTCCTACTCCCACCTGCCCTTCCATGTGAATGTGTTCTCTCTTTCTAATATAGATAATTACAGTGACTTCCTGGGACAGCTTTCGGTGGGGACATCATGTTTAGTCTTGACAGGTTCCCAGAAAAATAAACAGGATTACAGAGTAATATAAAGTGTCACAGAATCATCAGTAGAATGGAAATTGGAATAAGAAATAGACTAGGCAGTTCATCATAAACTTTGCTTTGAGTGTGAGATCAGATTTTGTATGTATTTTTTAGTGAAAGCAAACTAGCTTATTCCAAACTCATACCTATCTATCAGGGATCTCTCGTACCTTTCCTTTTGTTTAATTTAAGTTAAAAAAATTATTCTATCTTTTACATAGTAGTTTTTAATATTTTTTCCTCCAAGCACACAGTCCTAACTTTTGGTTAGTAGAAAAAGAACCAGCCTTATTTCCACCAAACGTAGCAATCTGGTTTTTGGACATTTGAGCCTAAACAAGTAATTTCATTTCATTAGCTTCCAGCTGGTCATGCCCTTCTGACCTGAGCTGAAATCTAATTTGGAAATATAACCCTCTGAAACTCAGAATGTTTGCAAACCTCAAGAGAAGTTTTCAATATTGGGAAGGATAGCTTAGAGGCAAAGGGCAAAATGCAAGGCATAAATGGAGCCTGTATATCCAGTGACATAGAATTTTTTATATGAAAGGGAGTTTATGGGATCAGAACCTACAGTGACATTTATATTTGCTGTAATGGCTCTCAGAAAGCTACTAAAATGCCAGTTAAAAATGCAAATCTTTCTGGTTCTAGTTAACAGATATATTTGTTCTTACTGTTTTTTCACTTTTATGCCACTGTTTCCTGTTTGTGGATGAAGTGATACATAAGAAATAGACTTAGCAGATAGTAGATATTCAGGAAATCTAACAGAAAACTACTAGGAGTAGAGGCATGTTTGCAAAGGAACTTAAACCAAGTAGGTGTCCCACCGCTCACTTGAGACTTTTCAGGTCAGTCTGTTGAAGAAAGGTTTCCAATCTCATTTTACAGACAGAGGATATGAAAGCTGGCTTACAGAAATGTATATATATAAAAATAGATCCTTTTCCTTTAAAAGTTCTTTATATCAGATTTGGAAAACTTGGTTTTTTTAAAGAGGTGTTTTTTCAGCTTATCATCCTTAAAATATATCATGAACGTAAGTCAGCTCTGCTGTTCCCTATTTTTCGTAGAAGTTCTTACGAGCCTCAGAATAGTAAATTTAAAGTTTTACCTCTTTAAATTGTGGAGGAAAAAGGATGAGCAGGGAGGCACTGCGGGGCGGACCATGGGAAGGTCGTAACGGGCGGAGCACTGCTGCCGGAGAAGAAGGCGGGGCTTTACAGCATTATAAAAGAGCAGGACGCGCCTCATTAAACGCCATTTTGCCACTCCTCATATTGGTGTCTGTGTGGTGATGGTCCGGGGCCTGGGGAGAAGGCCCCGTGCCTCCTCGGTAAGAACGAGAACGGTAACAAGTGGTGACCCCGACGTGATACCGAGGAGGCGGCTCGGCTGGCGTAGGCACCGGGAGCGTGAGGAAGGGATCCGGATCCGGAACTATGGAGGCCATATGTAAGGTAGTAATGGCCTGCGCCAAGGAATGGCGGGCGCTGCTGAAGGCGAGCGCGATACGAGCGTGTGTAGAGAGGCTCGTGAAGGAGGGAGTGATTACTTCTCCTATGGAGATTCTGCGGGAGGAACTGTGGCTGCAATGCACAGCAGCGCTGGCGGAGTTCCCGATGAACGGGGGATCCGCGAGGGAGTTAAAGGTGTGGGGGCTGATAAGAATGCTCCTGCGGAGAGCGAGGGAGGAACGGGAGACGTGGAAGGCGGCTAGAGAGGCACTTAGAGGGAGTGGGATACGCGTGGGGTCGACGGAGATAGAGGGAGCGGCGGAGGAGACGGCGCCAGAGGGGGGAGAGGAGCGGGTCGAAGAGCAAGGGGAGGAACAACGGGACGGAGGTCTGGTGATGCCAGCCGGGCTGGGAGAAGAGGCTTCGCGTGCCCCTCCACCACACTACCCCTGGGACGAGTTGCGACAGGCAGACAGAGCAGGACAACCTTGCCCCGTCGCGCCCAGTGAGCCCGAGGGGGAAGGAGAAAGGGGGGAGAATGAGCGAGAGAATGAGCGAGGGAATGAGCGAGAGAATGAGCGAGAGAATGAGCGAGGGAGAATACGAACACCGAATGAGTGGCTCCCCGGGGCACTCATGGTACCTGATAAGAGCTGGAATCAGGGCGAGTCAGCGGCCAAAGATGGCGCCGGGGACAGAGAAAGAGGGCGGAGGAGAGTCACCTTCGATAGTACGAGACGAGCCAGTGGGAGGGAACGGGTGAGCGAGGATGAGATGGACAGCCTTACAAGGCGGTTTCAAGAAGTCTATCGGGGGGGGGAGCGCGAGGGAGGCGTGAGAGCGGAGGAGGTGGAGGAGGATGTGGAGATAGGACTAGAGCAGGCGCTGCGGCTCATGCGGAGGCTGGAGAGAGAAGTACAAAAACAACAGCGGATGCTGCAGCGACTGGCCGACACACGATCCCAGGACGATTCCAGTGGCGAAAAGCCCCGAGCCGAGTTATACCTGCCAGATTGGCAACTATCAGCGGGGGCGGTGACATTACGGGGTCTTAAACTCACGGCACCCCCTGAAACGCCGTCGGCGCTGCCGGTACGCCTGGCGCCCGGAGGGCTCATAGAATGGGCGCCCATCGACCCAAAGGCCGTGTATGAAGAACTCGGGAAGCTAGTAAAGGTAGAGCCACCCTGGACAAAGATAAAACAGACACACGCAGAGAGCTTCACTGAATTCTGTGACAGGCTCCAGCGGGCCATTGCAGAGTCAGACTTGCCCCCCTGAGGCCCAGGGTCCGGTCATGATGGAGTGCCTCTGGCAGCAGAGTGACGCCATGACGCAGGACATCCTGAAAACGATCCCTAAAGGAACACCACTTTCGGTTGTCATCCGCACGGTACTGCAAAAACAGAATCAGGGAACAGCAGCAGCGCAGGCTCTTGTCACGGCGGTGGACCAGATGAGAAAGGGACCACAGCGTTGCTTCTCTTGTGGATATCACAGGGAAGAGGGTATGCTGCGGTAAAACGGGAGGAGCAGATAAGATGGGTTCCAATGAAATGCATAAAACCTGACCTAAATGCACGTACGGGAGGGTCTGGGGTGTAACTAATCATTCTTGGTGAGATTCCATCCTGAACAGGGCGACGCCAGACGGGATGCTGCTGCATGGTTGCATTGATGTTTATCGCCGGCTTCATGATTCCGGGGACCGCAGAGTCATACTGGAGGAGATGAGCACAGGCGCACAGAGCAGCTAACTTCTGCATCCCGTTCAACCCCGAGGCGGGGCCGACAGAGACTTTCCTGACGGGGAACAAGTCAACACAGGGGCGTGGATCTTGTCATGGTTTGATTAGAAATGGCTTATAACACTAGGCTTGATAGCACTCACAGTAGTAATAGCGATATGCTGCGGCTTGCTAATTCTGAATTATTGCTTACGGCATGTACGGCTTAACTGCTTGATAGACATGAGCATAGAGTATATCAATTAATAGTACAGGAAAAAGAGGTTCTAGACAAGATATTTGCATGAGAAGCGGTAGACTAGGCGTAGCGGAAGATCACGCGGTGTGACGCGCAGCCTAGGGGTGGAAACGAAGTGCACCTGTATGTAAGCTTGCACGCAGCCCACAATAAACGCCATTAGACGAATGGCTAACTAACCTGTTTGGCAATCTACCACAGTGGCTAATAGGACTGCTCGCTGAAGGCTTGCGCATTTTGCTAATCCTCATAACTATAGGCTTATGCTTGTGTGTAATACTGAGCTGCGTTAAGAAAGCCTTGCTGAAAGTAGCGGGCCAAGTCTGGATTGCTCGAAAACAAGAAGGAGAACTTCTGGAGGAATGGCTGGGCTTTGGGGAGGGGGGAATATAGTCTGTTGGAAATGAGCAATCCCGCCTATGCCTTTAAGGTTTTCCCTGAACCGACGAAGACAAGGACACCGCCTGCGTTAAGAAGCGGAAGAAGGGGAGGCAGCACACAGCTCCGCTCACGAAGCTACTAATGCAAGGAACCACCCGATGGCGGTCCCGTCGAGACACGCCGCACTTCCGCGTGTTTTGTTGCATCCCGCTCGATATAACGAAACAACGTTGATGGGAGAGGGGGAGATGTGGAGGAAAAAGGATGAGCAGGGAGGCACTGCGGGGCGGAACATGGGAAGGTTGTAACGGGCGGAGCACTGCTGCCGGAGAAGAAGGCGGGGCTTTACAGCATTATAAAAGAGCAGGACGCGCCTCATTAAACGCCATTTTGCCACTCCTCATATTGGTGTCTGTGTGGTGATGGTCCGGGGCCTGGGGAGAAGGCCCCGTGCCTCCTCGGTAAGAACGAGAACGGTAACATTAAATGAATAGGTGGAGTACTAAACCTTTTGTTGAAGCTTTTTCTCCCCAAGATTTCATTAAGGGCCTCTGATTTTTAATGAAAACAGACAAGAAAATCAGTATTTTAACTTCCTGACTTGAGCTTCTTCACTTCGCAGTCCAACTTTCATTCCCATGCTGCTATGATATTGTAAGTTCACTGATTGGCTAGCTGCCTAACTATACAAGATAAGGTTTTCTAATTTAAAAGACAGATAGAAGGTAAGAAAATTCCTGCACTTCTTTGTTATTCATCATAAAGAAGTAAAAAAAGAACAAATCCAACCTTTTCCCTTCAGATCTCACCTTCCCAAATGCTTGTAGAGTCAGGTTCACGGTACAAAGATACATACTTTTAATAGGTTCATGGAACTAAACTAGACCTCTGAATCTTTTAAAATGTACCTGTTGCTAATTTTATCCGTCAAACATTCAACTATTTGACTGACAAAAGAAACACTGAAAGAGCCACAGATTTTATGCTTAGAGCAGTCAGAGGCCAGATGAATTAAGTCTCTAACTCGGGTTCTGCAATGCCAGAAAATAAGCACCTTACCCAGGCGGGCAACCTGACCTAGATTCCCACATTCATTCACTGGTTCCTTGAAAGCAGAGTCTTTTTAGTGGGCCCAGTAGATTAATTCAGAGTGAGTTAGGTTCCTAACTTTCTGCATGGAGTGTCTTGAGAGCCTACACTTCTTTGCAGGAAGACAAATGCATGTTTCTGCCTGGAAACAACAAACATCCACCTGAAAGTGGCTTTTGGCTGCACACGAAATAAATGCTACAATCTAAAGCAGTGACTGGAAAAGCCAACCTGGGGCAGGTTTCAACAGTGCTTCCTTGTGAGCCCCTGGTACTGTGTTGCATGAGTCTTAGCAGAAGACCTTAAAAGAACAGTAGTGACAGGCACAGATATCTCCAAGCCTGCTGGAAAACAGCTGTGCTGCATGGAAGCATATTTGATCTTTCTTTTTCCTTTTTTCCCCTCATGGAACTTAAGATTTTTTTTCCATTTGTTGGACAATTTCCTAATTTCCTAGTTCAGTGGGATTTGTTTCTCCATTTGTTCTATAAAACTAGGAAAACTAGCCCTTGCTTATAAACAACCCAACCTTTTCCTTATTTTCTGTGTCAGTTTTCTGCAGGTTAGCTTCAAATCAGAAGTCTTCCCTGGCTGCATGACTAAAATCAACTAGACCATCCTTTATGTCTGGAAACACCTTCTTGATATCCCTTCCATTGCTAATGGTAGAATTTAAATTTCTGACTGCTTCCTTCATATAGTTTTACCAATTACACTTTAAAACTATTTCCTGAAGAGAGAGAACTGGTTAAAATGCCTCCCTGCTAAATCCCCATACACACTTTCACTGAAATATGCAAAGTGATGGGAAAGATTTATAAAGATCTGGTATTGATGAAAGAGCACAAAAAAAAAAAAAAAGGTTTCTAGATGATAAGTGGCCACATAATTATTAAGCAGTGGGTTTTGGAAAGTTTTTTTTTTTTTTCCACTGGGATGAATGAGCTGACATATTGCATTCCATTCATACATATCTAATATTTTCAGACAACACATGTATGATCTTCAAAGATGACTCTGTGTTTTTGTGAATGGAGAGCTTCAGGTAAAAAGACCTGAGCTTGGCAGAAAAGTCGGTATGAAGCACTTCGGATTTTTTCCAGGGTCTGCTGTATCTCTTTCATGCTTTATAGTGACACCAGCATTTTATACCTCAATATTTATTCTAGGGAGGAAATATTTCTCAAAGCATATAAACAATGATATCATTAAAATGGCAACTTTGTCAAGGAAGACAAATAAAAAGCCCCTATACATCATGTATATAGCATGGGCCTTAAGAAATATATATTTGTCAAAATACATGCCCCCTTTTTTTTGGCCCTTTTGAAATGTTTTATCAGATTTTAAAAATGCAGTGGTTCACACAATGCTTACCGAGTTTTGATAAGAGGTTCTTGAACATGTTGCAAGCTGGCCAAATGTAAAGCAGTGAGCTCTGATCTTATTCAAAAACTGTTATTCTCTGGTAAAGTATACATCATACCTCCTTCTGGCATCTGACCCCACTCCCAAAAAACATTACAAACAAATTATAAGAAAAGGATCCCAAACTTTAGTGCCCTTACATATGACTTCTGCAAAGTCATATAAATATTGACAGTACAGTAGCCGGATTAAAAATCAGTTCAGCTGATAGCTGACAAGCTGTACCACTGCAAGCAGTGAGCTAAAGGAGCTGGTGTGACCAGTATTTACACAAGAGTCCTCCAAGAAACTCCTGGAAACTGAACCCATGAATCAGCAGGCCCATCTCTTTCCTGAGGACTTCACTAGTGCTGCAGTACGGTGATGAATTGTTTGATGTACTGTCTTCAGGATAAGACAAAACCAAGGTCCTGATGATCTGTACTTTTTCATGTTACTGTACTGCAGTTGCTTATCTTGCCTTGGCCTTATTTCTAATTGGTTAAAAGAATCCTGATTTGGGGTTTCTGTTTCTCTTTCATTCTTATCTCCCACTGTTTATCAAGTTTTCAATCCTGATTCATTCAGCTCCCAAGAATGGTGAAGACATTTTCCTCTTAACATTCATGCATCATATAGATTTTTCACTTCTGTTTTTATTTTGAAAAAAATCCATTTATATCAAAAACAGGAATGCAGGAATATACCCAGACTCTTTTTTAATATAAACATAATTGTTAGTCACCTTAAAAGTGTACACAAGCCACGGAGCCACAGCTCTGTTTTCCTATGTTACAATTGTGTAATATGCATACGATCATTCATTACCTCATGCATGAGCCAGGGAGAGATTTCTAAATATTTTGCAGGGACAGTGGTAGGAATAATCCATTTGTGCTAGTTAAAATGTATGCTACACCCACATATCATCATTGTTTTCCCTCAAAGGATATTTTGCTAAAAGCACACACATTCTCCTTTTGTTCCTGGTAAGGCATACTGAACTCATTTTAAGGATGAAAACAACGGAAAATGATGAGGTGTATAATTTGACTCTCAACCCAAGAATACCCAGGAGTGCTGTAATCTATAGTTATGGCTGTTCGTATGTGTGATTTATTCTAAAACATTTTAGGAAATGTGAAATATAATGTCCCTGTCATGTTGTAAAAAGCAAAATATTTGGTTGATTTTATTCTTTTAATATGTTTTTGAATTTTCACTACAACAAAGTTTTTTTCTGATGCCTACCAGCTATAAGTAGCACTAGCTTTCTACAGGGGACAGACTATTTTTTTAACTGAATTTATCTAAAGGGATGACTTATGATCAGTTAATCATCTGGTACATTTACTAATCATTTGTATTCATTGTGAAAGAAAGATAAAAAATATTATCTAAGAAGAGGATTTAGAAGAAAATAATTTTACAAAGCTAATATAATTTTCTTTCTTTTCTTTTTTTTTTTACTTTCCATTTACTTCAGAAGCAGCTCCAAGAATGAAGTCATTGTGAATTATTTTCTCCTAGCTGATTTGGGAAGCTGCAGATAGGAAGCAGTTATGTAACTGTGTCTTTTTATCCAACAGAGGCCTGCCCCAGAAAGTGTTAATACAGTAACTATGGATAGATATATAATCACACAGAGACAAATGAGAAAGGTAGCCCAGTTTCAATGATTGTAATAGTAACTTTATAGATAGATAAGTGCAGACATTGTGCCACTATACAGGACAAAGACATGAAATATAGAAAGAAGAAATTTGTTACGGCAATATCATTTTTATGATATATAAGCACACTCACAGTTCAGTTCTTGTTCATACAATATAAGCTTCTCTCTCCCTCTTCTTCTGCTCATTAAATATGTATTAATATAGAAGTGAACTGAACTGGAAGACAGCAAATTTAGATTTCAGAAGAAGATATGAGAAAAAATAGCATGACTTCAGATAAAGGACTTCTGTAAAAGTAGATATCTGTTCACAGAAAGAAATATTTCCCCAAACTTCCAGGTCCTTACATATTCTTTATCCCAGATAGTGTTTGTAGTTTTATAGTCTGTTTAAGTGAAAGTATGCCACAGCATTTTACCAATACCTTTAATATGGTCGGTCTACTTTAGATCTGAAATACCCTTTGCAAGTATCTATCTTTCTTCTATGACTGTAAAGAGACCATTCAGATGCTTCTGTTCAGTGACTGGAGTTAAATGGGAAGTATCCAATCTCCATATCTAAACATAAGTACATAACTAAACCTTCTGGGGACTTAGGTCACTTCTGTCAATATGGTTACCACACAGGAGAATACTGAGAAAAGGGCATCCTATGCCACACTGGGGTCCTTGCTCCCAGAAATGTCAGAGGACCCCTGTGGGGCTTTTCCAGGGATATTACTCTCCTACTGCCACAGCCTTTACCCCCCCTACTGCCACAGCCTACATAAGGAAACCAGTGTGCCTCTCTACCATATGCCAGTCCAGACAAGTATACTGTTCTTATATGCCTGTCTTTATGGGGGGGTGCCTAAGACTTCTGATGGAATTAGGTCAGAGCTGTGGAGAGACAGTATTTTTCCCTGGTTTAACCCCAAGAGCTATTATGCCTTTAAAAGCAATTGCCCTAGGGCCCATGAACTACAGAAGAAATCTTCCATCTGGCAGCTAGCTACATCAGAAGCCACTTGACCAGTTCCCATCCTTACTGTTCTCCTCCTCTGTTCTCTTACCTTTTGCTTGTTATGCCATTCTCTTTCTTCCTGTAGTTTTTTGCAAGAGCAATATCTTTATATTCCTCCATGGAGAAGTGCCTTTCTCAGTCTATATGCTTATGGCATGACACAGTAAGATAGCGTCCTGCATGCAAAACTCTGCCACAAATCCCTTCCTCTCCCAAGATGTAATTGAGTATGGTCTAATGACTGTGACACCAGCACCACATACAGCAACACTTCTGGGCCACATCCCACCTGTACAAACCAGAATGACACAACAAGATCCTGGGGGTGAGGGAGATGTTGGAACACAGGTTTAATTAGAGGTGCATGCTAGTGGCTGAGGTGGTGGTCAGTAATGGTGCCATTTTCCCCTCCTACCTTCTGGTATTGATGAAAAGTCAATCAGCTACCAAGTGTGAGCATCAGTGATGTAATCCTGTTCCTGAGGCTTCTTTCAGACATGCACATTCTTCCATGTACATCCTGCATGACAGTGAGCAGACACTGTGGTTTCAGGGCATTGTGAATTTGCAGGAAGGATATTGGCCACAGAACCACTTTCATTCCTGGTGTTGGTGGGCACTTTGCAAACATGGGTTCATCTGTGAGTCTTTAACCCAAAGAAAGGAAGAAAGAGGTGCTCTGTCACATTTGCTGGCATACCGCTTTTTTCAGAGAACACTTTTTCTGTGGAAAGTTATATCATTGCCCAGGGCAAGACAGGGATATAGGCAAGCTTCTGTGTGAGCAGGAAGTCCAGGAAGTTGCTTTCTGTGAAGGAAGAGGGAGAGAGGTGGAGCAGCACATAGTGTTGTGTACAGGTGCTATAACACACCACTCCAGATCATTCCAAGATCTGGATGGACCCTAGCATGGCATGGAGAAAACCGATGTGGGATTCTGCCTCTTGCACTCTGTGGTCTAATTTACTACCCATGGGAATACCTGGAACAAGAGAAAGATCTTGGCTCACTCATCACTCAGTGATGGCTAAAATAATCAATGCAAAGTATCAAAAGTATTACCTCTTTGTACCCTTACTGTTTAAAACCAGTTCCTATATCTACTTTGCCTTCCCCTGCTGCAAAGCTGCTGTAATCACAGGCAAGAATCTCCTGCAGCACACTGCTGGCTGGGAAACAGCATCTCTTCTATGAGGAAAGGCTGAGAGAGCTGGACCTGTTTAGCCTGGAGAAGAGAAGACTGAGAGGGGATCTTATCAATGTGTACAAATATCTTAAGGGAAGGTGACAAGAGGATTGGGCCAGACTATTTTCGGAGGTGCCCAGCGACAGGACAAGAGGCAACAGGCACAAACTGAAACACAGAAAGTTCCATCTGAATATGAGGAAAAACTTATTTACTGTGAGGGTGACAGAGCACTGGAACAGGTTGCCCAGAGAGGTTGTGGAGTCTCCTTCTCTGGAGATATTCAAAACGTGCCTGGATGCAATCCTGTGCAACGTGCTCTAGGTGACCCTGCTTGATCAGTGGGGTTGGACTAGATGATCTCCAGAGGTCCCTTCCAACCTCGACCATTCTATGATTCTGTGAAACAGAAAGAGCTCCCATCCTGCTCAGAGCTCAGCTTTTCCCATTCCTCACAGAAGTTAGTCATGGCAGAAGTGGATCTGTCCAGGTACTCCCAACCATGTAGGAAAGAACTGCATCCTGGAGAACCTGGGGCTTCTGGGGAAGATAACCAGACAACAGACCACTGCACTATATCTTCAAAGACTGACAGGCTTCCTTTTCTTTCTTTCTCAGATTCCTGAGATGAAACCTTCTTTAACAGGGTGCTGCAACTTGGCCTCCCAACTCGCAACCACCTCATCTCCAAACTCCTGGGAGTGGCAGGATAAGCCCTATGAGACCATCTTGGAGGGGATAATGCAACATTTCAAGGCTAAGGTAATGCTATGAAGAAAGAAAAGGGTAAAAAAACAATCATTAAGGCAATTACTGATGGAATCACTGAGGTCACTCAGCACAGTAACATTAGTTTTTGACTCCAGGCTGTTTGCCAATCTGTCTGATTGACCACAGTTCAGTGACTGCTGAGGCCTCTCCCACTCTGATGCAATCCCACCACTCTGAATTCGTATCCCATGTCCAAAACCCCTCTTTACCATCTGCAAAACTGTCACAGAAGTAGAAATTTCCATAAAGTAATTATATATGTCTTTTTTTCCTCAAACAAAAGGCAGTTTAAGAGGACCAGAATAAGTTCATTTGCGATATTCTCAGAGAGTCCATCATTTCCCCACCAATGATGTCTTCATTTGGATGTTTACCAACTCAGAATTAGGAGTGGGTTCAAGTAGCAAGCACCCAAGGATCATTAGGAAACAAGCAGGAAGGCTGTTTCAGCCTCCTGGGTGAGAGGTCTAATGTGGCTGATGGCAGTAAAGCACTGGCATGGTACAGCTGTCTGTGCGTCATGCCCTGCGGGACTTCACAAGCGGTGGGACAGCTCTGAATCACATGCATGGTAAAGACAACTGGTCCTCTTTGTTTCTGATTGCTTCTGTTCTCTTACATGACTGAAGAAAGAAGAACATTGAAGAGTAAGGATACTTGCGGATTACTTACCTGTCATGTTTAGATGGGACAAAGCAGGTCATGGGATGGAAAACAGCTGGGGGAAAGTGTCACTAGACTGTTATCTGATGGAAATACATTGTCTTGATCACTTTGTATCTTCTAGTATTGTCCTAATTGATTTAGTGTAAACAAAAGTTTTATTTTTCATATACATACATATCAGATGCATGTATCTTCAGACATTGAGATATATAGTCTTTATGGGTAAGGCAAGCATTTAATTAACTATTCATGGGTTGTTTTTGACATCATTCCAGCTAAGAAGATATGTTCTTAGGGTATGTCTTTACAGTACTCCAGAGGCAGATAAACTGATTCTGAAACTCTGTTCTGGTTTATCATTTTGTATAATGTAAATGCTTAGACTGTAGTCGCTTTGTATAAGTGATTCTTGATTAAAAATATTTGCCAATCATAAAATTAAAATTTCTAAGAAAGTTTCACTGTATGCGTTCTTCATTCTTTGTCTTTTTCATAGCTAAAATTAAATTAGAATTTCTTTCTTAATGTATTTTGTATTAGCTAGAATTTTTCTCTTTCACATAATAGGAAACATTCATGAAGGCTGAAAGTCCATATACTGCTGTTCTATAAGACTCTGCACTATGATAGTATATTCTAAGAAGGAAGATACTGATTTGCTTTTATTATGGATCTGCTCAAATGTTTTGGTTTTACAAAATTTATCACTTACTTAAAGAAATTAAATTGTTTTGATATCCAGAGATACATGTAGTTCTGAGCTGGCAAATTAAACCTCTGTGTCTGGAGCATGAGTTTAAATTGTAATTCTTCTGTGTGGGCTGAGATTTGGACTACAATGGCATCTTATACTCATACCATAAACTCTCAGCTAATTGTGATGCAGTAAAGAAAAGGGTAATTCTCCTGAGAGGAAATTTGCTTTGCAGACCTCAGGGGCTGTTTGGAGATGCATTGCCCTGATCGGCTCAAGCAGAATTTCAGCTAGAGCTTGGACATCGAGGTTACAAACGGGGGAGAGGGATGGACATCTCCACTTTTTTTTTGTTACGTTGGATTGTTTGTTTGTTTTGCCCGATGGCACTACTTTTGCTGATAAGAAGTTGTTGAAACAAGCCAGCACAGGTGGTACAATTTGTGCTCTCAGCTGAGGCTGTTGCTGACAGTAAGAATGTTCCTACTAGTCAAATGACCTTGAACCTGAAGTGCTAACCAGAAAAAAAAAAATAAGTTACATAAATTACTCTACAGTGTTTAGATACATGATGTACTCTGCCAAAGATGAGGTACCCGCTAGTATGGAGAAGAAAGAAATCTAATAACTGAAGTCTACAGAGAGGACATGGAACAAATTTGTTTAAACTATTAGAGAGGTCAGGTTGATTCATTAGCAAGCTATGTGAGAACAGTCTTTCACAGGTGACTGAGGGACGAGCACAGAATAATTTCTTGAGGTATTTGCTTTACCCTTAGCTACTCCATCCTCTCAGCAGAATTGTGTCTTATATGTCAGGATGGATATTGAGTAAATTGGTACTTAAAAACTGAACAGATGAAAAACAGGAGTGTACAAACTGTGAGCTCACTGCTTTCAGGCAGTTACCTGCACTAAGGAAGAGTGAGGGACCATTTTATACCTAAACTCACAAGGAAGAATCGTGCTGCTGTTCCCCGGCAGGCAGTGCAGCTCATTCCATTGCTTTTCATTTCACAAGGAGAATAAGCTGAAGCCTCGCTACTGCTGTTCTCCCACTTAGTGCCAGTAGCTAGAACCATTAAATAGGCATGACACAGGCATTTGATAAACAAGGCTAAACAATGTGACACTCAGTTCTGGAATACCTAAAAATACAGCATCCAGCTCCACAGATAGAAATGTGTGCTGGCTTTGGCATCCGACTGGGAGAATATCAACACTTAGACAGGCGTTCCCAACAGGAACTGGATGAGGGTGAAGGGATGTGGGGTTGTCCAAGGGGCACCATAGGAAACACCAGAGGGACTAAAGCATCTGAAGTTCCACCTCTTCGGAGCCTGCTTCACTGTTGTATCAACAATTTACATTGTTCACCAAACCCGGAATTTAGAAGCTGAAATGGCTTCTCTTATATACTTAGGTTGCCTATCCTCCATCTATAGACTGGAATACCTACCCCAAGAGTGCAGTATTTAGCTTAAAAAAGTAAACCCACAAACTCTGCAAGAAAAGGGGGGATTTTTTTTTTTAACCACATATTTTCCCTGCTCATTTTCTCAGTACAGTTCATAAACAGTTGCACTACCACAGTCAAGCAGTGTACAGGAGATGGGAATGAAATCAAATTTTTTTTCTTAAACTTTATGTTGTAGTAAAAAAAAGAATAAATAAATAAAATTATTACTTTTATCTCAATATTTATCTAATGTTAATTGCGACTTTAGCAGACCACAGTAATTCAATTCTCTGCAGAGCTAGGATCCTAAGTAAAAAGGACCTACTACTAATAAATGTAGGGATTTTAATTTGCATGTTGATTTTTCTTTTTTTTTTTTTCCTTTATCTTTCTAAGATGATTTGGGGCTTTCTCAAGCAATTACTTCCTCTGCACATTACTATTTTGTAAATGTCCTCACAGTTTATCAAATTACTACAGCTGGAAATAAGCTACAGTGAACCCAGAAAGACAATGAAGGCAGCTAGAGATTCAACTACAGCTTTAGATCCAGTTATTGTAGATGTTACAAGCGATGGAAAAATTCCTGTATCTTGTTTATAACTTTGGTCAGGTTCTTTTCCCTAAGGTCAATAATGGGACAGTTCAGGTTACGTTTGACAGATCTGAAGAATTTGACCTTTTTCTAAGGAACAGGATCATTAAAATTTCAGTAATACTGCACTCCCTCCAATGTCTCTTACAGGAATAAACTGCCAGTTTACATGAACAGTTCTGTACTAAAGGCTTTCAGTTTTAATGTTGTGTCATAGGAAAAGCAATCATTCGAGACTGTGATTAAATTCAGACTCACGTAGTCTAACAGTTTATTCCTCTAGAAAAGGCACAAGAGGTTAAGCAGTTTCTAATGATCCTGACGGATCATGGTGGAAAGGGCAACTTTCCTATCCCAATATAACAGAGGTTAATAATGTTACAAAAATTCTTGCAATAGGGTTTCCATATGACTACAATGGACATATGGAGATGCTAGTTGAACAAGTTTCCCCATTTTTTTTCTAAAAGGACTGTAATAGATGGCTTGGTAAGAAAGGTTCTCCTGTGCTATGTATGCATATCTGTGTCACCCGCGGTCTTTGGCTTTCATTGAAAATTTCACATATTAGTTTGCTAGAAAGCAATTTAATTTAGTTATCTGTATTGCCAGTGACTGATAGCTGTTTAAGATATATACAGTGTCTTATTTATATGTCCAGGCTCAGTATTAGAGCACATGGCATTAATGAATTATTGAATCAATACTATCACATTGTGTTGTTATTAATTCGGTCTGTCCTGCAATTAGGCCTGCTTGCAAAGGTTTGGGCACTTATGGGAAGCTCCACTGATTTCTGAAGGTAGGCTATAGTCTCTATTTTGCTATTCTCTCTCCCTCATCTACTTTTTTCATGCCCTAGTGAGTTGACTACATGACTACCTATACATATTTTATCTACTTGCTGTGCTTCAGAGACACATAAGCAGAAATTTTGCCATTTTATTTTTTATTCCCAACTCATTACCATGAGAATTAATTAATACTTGTATGCAAGAAGTTTTCCATGGAGTAGAGAATGGCATTCATGATTGTATCAAGCAGGTTCTTCATAGCAGTGTGACATTTGTTTTTGTGCTATAAAATAGTATGAAACAATCTTTTTTATTGTATCTTTGCATCCACAGTTACATGTACTGCAATACCATATTAAATGGCCTCATGCCATTTTGGCTGCAAACATTAATATTTCAGTGACAGCTTTATCTTTATCAGGGACTGACTGATACCTTTTGTTTGTGTTTTTGTTTGTGTTTGCATTTTTTAGCCAATATAATTTAGAAGATTCATAGATTCACTTTCACATGTACACATATTTAATTTTAATGACCACCTGAGTTACAGCCAGATAATCTGTATAGAAAAAAAAAATCCATATTTGTTCATTAAGTGTATTTTTTTCTGCTAATGCTCTTTTTAGTAAAATGTCAGAAAAATATATGAAAAATCCATCTGTAGTATTTTGGTTATACTGGGTAAAAAATCAGATTTTGAAGGTAAGACTAACATTAAGACCATCAGAGCAGGAGGTAATGATAACAAAATACTTCTGCACATTTAACAGACCTATTTCAAAATGCACTTGCAATAATGTAATTTATTCACACTCTATATGCTCTTTGCATACAATAGATGTACTGTAAGTATCAGATCTCATTAAATTAAACCTTCAAAGCTCACAACCTTAAAAATGTAAAGGAGCACTTGAAGCTAAATTATTTAAAATGTTTCATCAGAAAATTATTTAGACTGTACCTCTTTGTGTTTTAGGACATGCTACATTTTTATGAAAACTGCTAATAAGACATGTTAGACAACACAATGGTCAAATGCAGAGCTTACTGTATCATTGCATCACACACACAGGGTTGCATGAGCAAATTCTCCCATGTTAACCAACCATGCTAAAATACTTTATTTTGCATATGTACACTAGGTTTAACGCTGAAAAATTATAATAATTTCCTCAGGCCTTTAAATTAAAGACTGGTACATTATGACATGATGAAGAAGCAATCCTTATAGAAGTAAAACAGCAGTGCATACTCTTTAAAGACAACTTGTGCTGTGGGTACTGTAAACAAACTGAGAATCAGATCACTGTAGAAAATTAATAATAAGCACAAAGTGTTTCTTTTCTGAGAAGTAGTTTCCGAAGAAGTTATATGAACAAGAACGTGCAGGATGTAGCTCTGGAAATTTTGAGTGGAGATGAGTGCTACCACCACAACCATTGGTAAACATATTGCAGAAAGCAGTGAATAAATTCTCTTCTCACATGGCCTTCCCAATACTCTGGATAAAGGATAATTGTTAGTCATAAATTTAAAAAGGTATCTGAAAAAGGGTACAAATAGGTATTAAAAAATTAAAAATATTTGCTGTTACCAATGAGATTTGAATATGCCTCTATGACTCCATACTTATATATCTTATGCATAATTCATACTGCCAGAAAGTCTCCTATGTACTCACCTATTCTTTTCTATAGATATCACAGCTCTTAATATGTCTGAGATGAGACATATGAGAATATTTGAAATCCAAGCCTATAGCCAGCACTGAAATTTTGTTAATGGTCTCTGAAATAAAAGAGATTCCTCACCCTGTTGTGAACAGAACCGGAACACCTAGGATTAGTTCAAATTTAACTGGTTTCTGCAAGATGGACTTAGTAATTAAAAATAAGAACACTCATAAAACCATTGATCTCAGCCTCAACTTTATCTTCAAGGGATTGTTCCTACAAGACCTCAATACTGCAGACACAAATCCTTCTAATCTCCTGGGACAGAGAGTTACTCCCAACAAACATTTGTACACTACAGTAGTCAGCAACAGACATAAGTCAACAGGAATCACTCCGCATTTTTGTAGTGTTCCAAAGCCAGTTACTAAGTAAGTTTATGGATTAGCTCTGCTACTCTGTGAGATCCTCATCTTTATAATCTGCCAAAGCTATATCTTAAATTTTAATCCTTCCAAACCAGGGGAATGAAAAACAGAATCCCAGTTTTAATTTTTAAGCTTATTCTGTTCTCTAAAATATGTGACGTTCTCATTAAAAAGTCAGTCTGACAAAAGTTAACAAACACATACTGGTATCTGAAATAGCTGCAGTAACTCAGATTACACTGCTTGCTGACTTAGAGTAAATTTTGACTTTTTACAGGTGATTGATGTGAATAAATGTATTGGGAATTCAACAGAAAGTCACATCCTGAAACATTAGAAAATCACTAACAGAAAAATAACGTTGGTAACTTCTAGGTTATTAATCTTTAAATTACTTTTGTGTTTATTTCCTTTCTCTGATTTTTCCCTGGGTGGGGAGATATGGAAAAAAAAAAAATTAGAAGCACAAGAACAGCGTAATAAGTATTGGTGGAATAGCTCTTGATTACACATAAAATTACACATTTCAAATATCATGGGGATAAATTTAAGGCTGAAGGTGCAATGAGAAAATAATCTAACATAATCACTAACAGTAACTGTAGAGCTTAGGAGGGGAAGAAAGAAGTGACTTAGAGAAATAGATCATATTTCCATTTCTTTGTCCACATTTTGACATTCAGTCATCTTCTATTCTGCAAATGCCTAGCTGGGTCAGACTAGTGGTCTATTTAACTGAGTATCATGAAGCATCACTACCTTCTGCAGTCCTTTACCTATGTAGTCCTCTGATACCCGCAGTTGTGTTCTGAATGTGTATATTTCTGCCAGTTCTCTTCAGTATCTGTGTGTGGATCTGCTGTCCGAGAACCCAATCTAATCTTTTCTTGAACCTACTAGTTTTGTTTCTTTCTACAACCTCTTGTGGCATCACATTCCAGAAATTCAATACCCACTGGGAAGTATTTTCTTTTTTCTGTTTTGAATAGATTATTGAGCTCCTACTAGTTTCAGTGAATTCCCCTCAGTCTGGGTACAGAGGGATTTGGTGATTAACAGTTTTGCTTTCATCATCTTATCCATTACGATTTTGTAAAACTTGATCAATCAAATCCCCCAGCCTTCTCCTATCCAAACTGAAAAGTCACAATCATTTTAGTGTCTCTTCATAAGGCAGCTGTTCCACCTCCTCAGTCGTTGTAGTTGTCGGTCTCTGCACCTCCTCTAACTCTACCTTCTCTTTTCTGAGATGCTGAGAACTGCATACAGTGCTCACCATACAGCCTTGCAAAGACCTTACATGTGGCAAAACAATGGCTTCCCTCTTATACCATTTTTAATGAAGTGCAACGTTTGCTTGATTTATTGTCTTTATAGTTTAAAGCAATGATTTCAGAGAACCATCAAGAATGTTCCTAAGATGTTTTCCTGAGTTGTAACTGCTAGTTCCAACTTCAGAATCATGTAAGCATGGTTTACATTATTTTTCCCTAAACGCATTATTTTACATTTGAAATTCATCAAAACTCTTCACTACCTTTTTACTTGTTTACTCAGTTTTATGAGGTCCTGTGGATCTGCCTTGTCATCAGCATAACATTTGACTGCTCAGAAGATCTTAGTATCATGCAGACTTGGAGATTTTGTTGCACGCTTCTGGTCATTAAAGAAATTGTTGAATGAGTGCTGGTACCAGTGTAACACTCTGAAAACTCCAGCAGATAAGTGAGGCAGGATTTCCCTCTACAGAACCACCTATTGTATCACACCAGAGTTTTCTCTCTGTACAAAGAACGTCTGTAAGTAATCTCTGTCTAGTTTAAGGATTTTCTTACTTGCACATACCCCAGATATACAAAAGGGCTTCACCCCCAAGGGAATCTATCTTTCAGTAAGATGCAATAGTGATTTAGCACTCTAAATTGCTCAGCCTATAGGTCTCATAGAAGCAAGTATTTTATAAAAATAAATCCGCTGGCAAAGAAATAAGAAATCCCATTTAATAATTAAAAAAAACACTTTTGGAGGTAGGATTTTTTTTTTTGGTAAAAGTTATCAAAACCAGAATGATTTAATATAAATTCATCAGTTACCTACTAGGCCATTGATACCTTCAACTGTAACCATATAGGCTATATAGAACGAAGTGGAATCTGTGAAACATTTTGTTTTATTCCTGAATGTTCCTATTTCTGACTTAGTTCACATAAGTCCTCTGTGATACTGAAGAAATTAATCAAAAATTTTGTTTGGGTGCTTGACTTTCAGAAGATTTCTGCTAAAATGTGTATTATATCTATTGCTTGAACACGGACAAAGTTTTATTTCTTTGTCATGTATATTTGCAGAAAGAGAGAAAAAGAGAATAGCAATATCAGTCCTTTTCATATGACACTGCTAGCAAATTATATATACATAGTCCCATGACTATTTTACTGCAAAATTTTTTATGGAAAACAATTAGTTAATGGTCAAAATGGTTCTCACAAAAGCTTCTACCTATTTTTTATACAAGAAATGTAAAAACTTCAGATTTTACAAGAAAATGGTACTATATTCTTTGTTGCATGAAAGTAAGAAAACAGTTGTGTTTTGTCACAGAAGAGGTTTCTGAGAGTGTATTTTATATATATATTATATATATATATATAATTTTTTTTCATATATAAATCTTTTCCATTACTGAAGGAAATTGATATTTTCCAGAGAGCAGCATGATTATACCTGATAGACTTAATTCACCACTGTAATTTTACAGGAAAGTATCTCTTTTGTGATCAGTAAAGCTACACTGGAATACCTTTGAACTAACATAGTGAAATTATGCATTTGGATCTCCAGTGGAGCAATGTAACTATTATTGACTACAGAGTAGGGTGAGATTGTTGCTTTAGTTGTTAGTATGACAATTTAAACTTAAAAAATATTCTTGCTTATCTGCCTTTTTTTTCTGAAGGAATATTGCACCAAGTTAATGTGCAAATAGCTGATTCTCTGATCTCTTACATCTAGTTATTTATTCTCTAAATAAACTGACTTGAAGTCAGAGCTTGAGGGAAAATTTTTTTCTGTACAAAAAAAATGATTTTTTTATCAAAGCAGTAGCTGATCTTTTCAGATTTTCATTGAAAAAAACATGCACACAAAAAAGAATGGTTGACAAAAATATATATTTTTTATCAAGAATATTAGAGGCTTATAAAGGATGATGATGAATGAATTAGGTTACAAAAATAAGTTCTTGCAAAAACAACACCATTATGTCATTTTACATGCCAACTCAGTGGTTATTCCTCTAGCTCCTAAAGTACCTTAAAAAAAATTGTTTCCTCCCTATATATATATATATCCTTATAATACCAGGATTCATCAAGGAAGTCTGTTATTTGACACACAAATTTTGACTCTGCATTCTCAAGGTGTTCCAATAAGCTGCAAGCAGAAAAATTTCCACACCAAACCAGAATTCAAAGTATTTGGAGTAACACTGAAATATGATTAAAAGAGTGCCAAGTATACTGTTGTAGAGTATTATTTGTTCTTATCATATCTCCACTCATAAACTTTGTATCTGTTTTTATCATAGTAAAGAATGGTATAATTCAATGAATTCCTACTTCCTTATGGTTAGGTTACTTATTTATTTTACATGATATTCACAGAATATCAAGTCTAAGTCTTGATTTATGAAGAATAACTTGACCATACACACACAAAACTCTATATTTAACCCCCAAATTTATGACAGTTTTATCTGTACATAGCTCAACTGTTATGTGCAAATTATACAAAATTCTTATGACTAACTTGTGTTTTTATTGTTGTAGAGCTAAACTTAATGGTGATATTAGTATTATTTCAATAGAATCAGCATCAGCACTTACAGTTTTTGGACAAATAACTTTCTAAACTAATAGGTGAAAGTACAGCTTTTGCAAAGTAGTTACTGAAAATTGTCTCTATTGACAACTTGTAAATATCCATGAAAAATTTACCTTTTCAAATTTATTTACACTAGTTTCAGGAATATGAATAAACAAGGGTGTAAGAGCTAAAATTAAGTGAAAATAAATGTTTTTTTAATGAGTCTTAAAAATCTATTTTTAGAGTCCAGTTGGACTTTCAGAATGCAGACACCGGACATATTTTACTGCATTTTGTAGCATTGATCCTCAGTGCTGATAGGGCTGACAATTTCCACAATTTTTAAAAAAATTTCTACTTTTATAGCTCAGGAATAAAAGTACACAACAATAATAAGCAATAGCTAAATAGAAATCTGCTTGTGCCTGGGTTGCCTGCTCCTGAAGATAGTGAGGCTGCTGAAATTTCTCTGAGAGTTATATTTTGAGATTAAAGATGTGAGAAATGTTCTCATTTTGAGACTTGAAAATCAGAGGATTTTTTTTTTCTTTCCCCAGAAAATCTCTGAAACTGATAGTGAGAAGCACAGGACAGTGCAAGTGAAAATGAAAGATTTTGAAGTTGTGACTTGAAACTATTGTAAATAACAGGAAAGAATTGTAGAATAGACGGATGGCAAACTCAAGAAAGCTTTCGGTATTGGATATTGAAGGTGGATTAGAATGATCCAGTCTCATTGTTATTGTCTCAGTCTCAGTATAGCGACATTATGCTAGATTTTTGATTTTTGATTTTGCATTTGAGTCATCTAAATAGTTATAGAAAAGATTCCCTAAGTTTAAAACAATCTATGAAGAGGTAAGGAAGACTGGCCTATCCATAATAGACATCTGTTATCTTTGAAAGAACTAGCAAGAATTAATTCACTACACCTATGATGACAGTATTACAGTCTGTCTAGGACATAAAAATATTTAGCAGAGACAGAGCTTCTTTTTCAACTGTTTATTTTGCTTTCTTGTCAATAAAGAACAAGTTCTTATCCCTAGAATTTGCATGTACTTGTTTCCTAATGAGCAGCTTAGCTCAGAGTTGGCCAGGGTTTCTGTAGCTTGGACAGGTCCATGAATACTGCTGGCTGAATGCATCTACTGATTTTATTTACTGCCAGGTTTACTAGGAGATGCACTTCAGAAAGGGAGGTAGCAGGTTTTTTTGTTATATATCCTAGAGTTCCCTGGGGAGTAGTGATCCCCTACCTCAGTACTTCCCTGAAACTGCTAAACAACTGTTTTAAAAGAGGAACAATTCCAATGAAGAATTTGAAAAGGGGAACAAACAGGTTCCACAGCTCACAAGTATGGACAGGAGAAAGGTCCTTTCGGCTGCTTAGAAAAAAATAGTATTCTTTAGATTATTTGCTCTTTCAATTCCTTCTTGACTGATGTCATGTTTGTCCTCCTAAGAGTAAATATTATCTGTTTTTAAGAAGGCTGTTTAAATTACTGTATTAACTCTGTGGTCAAGGTTTCCAAAGAGAAGACTTACTGAGAGTAAATCTAGATGGACTTGAATGAAAAGGTGTAACTGTTCTCTGGGTAAATGGTTTCACAGTAACTAGAGAGAAGCTGCAATCACATGTACTTCCACATGAGCAACTGAATACAGGCCCACGGTTACCTAGGCAATGCTGATGACTTCACTGCCATGGCACCATCACACCTTCACTGCAGCCATCTAGATTGTTAGAAGTTAGCTCAGGTATTCTTGCACATGCTGTAGTCACAGCTCCTATGCAGTGCAAGCACCTACTCAGATAGAAAGAATCAAAGGCTCTCACTTGACTCCTGAAAATGAAGGAACTATATTATGAAAAAAAAAACCCACAGAAGGTAGTCAGAGAAATGCAGATATTATACAAATCTTCAGAGCTTCTGCATATTTTTTCAGGGAATTTATTAACAGCCATGTTTGGGAGAACTTAAGCTATATTTTATGCTATTAGACAGTGCATTGGTCACTAGGTATGTGGAAGGTAAATATAATTGAGGCTTCTTCTAGATGTTATCTTCCTTCATCCTGCCAACATGCAACCTGTGAAAAAAAGCAGGTGGTGCCCAAACTCAGAGAGTCCCCAGCCACACTGTAGTCAACTTTCTTCATGCTGTTTATGACTTCTTCTGAGATGTGTTACAATGAGAACTGTTGCTAGCTTTATGAAAAATGTACATATGTAAGAAGTGGGGGATCAGAACATACCATCAGTGTTATCCATGTAACTCAATTTGCTCTAGAGAAAACAATGATCCAGGTATTTATTTTTTACTTTAATACATTAAGCTAAATTGCATCTGCTGGGAATGTGAGCTGAAGAAAGATTCTGAGTCACACCTGCAAATAAATATATAAAAATGAGAGAAAAAGAGTAGATAAAGTGAGATAATGTCTCAGGTTTATAAAGAAGATACTGCTTTATTCACAATTGCACTTAATAAGCTGAAGCAAAAGTTTTGTAAATCCAGTGATTCAGCACGCAAAACTCACACTCTCATTATTAATCAATAGCATTTCTTGCTGATCTAATTTGGAAATGAACTAGAGGAGACAGCTAAAAGGAAAGGAAATAGAATAATTTGCAGGTAGAAAACTTAAAGACACCTAAAGTGATCTACAAGAAGGTATGCTGTAGCTCTTTGGTTACTAAGTACTTTTCTATTAATTAAAATCCATCTAGTTTATGAATATGATCCATGAGGATATGTAATATTTCTATTTGCAGCAAAAAGTTCTAAATGTCTTTCCAGGTATAGAAAGAAGTAAAATAAATTGCTATTAGAATACTTGAGGCTGCTGTTTGCAAGTAATTAAAGTTTCCTAGAAACTCCCTCTCAATAAATAAAGTAAATATGAAAAGTGACACAGGTATATTAACTAGGAAGAATAGCTGGATATAGCTATGTCTTTAATCACTAGATCATGCACTGTGGTACTCTGCAAAAGTTTCTGTAGTACAGTGTCTAAAGACAAATGCCATTTTTGAGAGTTAAATTGGTTATACAAATATACTGAGGAGATTGTTTATAAGCAGTTTTCTCTGAATATTTGGAAAATATTTTGGAAAATTAAATTCGATACACACATTATGCTGATTATCTAAAAGCCAGAATTAAACTGTATAGTTACTCTGGTTAGGTCCTGCAAGAAAGGGGCTGAAAGATGTCACTAGTATTTATTTTTTATCTTGAGAAGAGTCATCAGACAAACAGCAAGAGAAAATTTAAATATGTTACTGACTGGTGTCTGTAGGTATATAATACACTGCAGCTGAAGTAAAATCTATAGGTTACGGAAGGCTTAAATATCTTGTTTTTCATTTCACCTGCCCAGACTGATTATGTGACTGTGGATATTTGCACCTGACAACCTCATCGTTTTCTTGTTCATCTGTAAAGTTTGCTAAGGGCTTTTGGGAATGGTGTCTTTTTGCTTTGACAAGCCATATTTAGTTTTACTGTACTGTACAGCATTTAGCAATGGGTATTTCTCTGCTACAGCTGTACCCAGCAGCACTTGGTAGCGAGATGGAGCCTGATCATACCCAGGTGACTGCCATTCTGCTAATGGTCTGTGCTGTATTCTAATGTATTGAAAAAGATTATTTTCTATACAAATACCTATACAAGCATCTTTTGGAAGAATATTTGTAATTCCCCAAATGTGGCCAAGGAGATATTGTAACTGATGAACGATTGGGGCAGAGGAGGGGGTAGGGGCTCTCCTGGTAAAAAAGTTCCTGAAATTTATTTTCAATAACAGTTATTTCCATATTTATCTAAATTATTTTTAATTGATATATAGCCATCTGTTAATGGAATATGTCATTTTAATGCTCAATCCTTATTCTCAATGCTGAGTACTTATTTTATGCTAAACACATTAGGAACACTAAATGATATACAGATAAGATAAAAGCATTTATTAATACTAAATAAACATTTTATTAATTTTTAATGCCTGTATGTAGTATAAAACTATAATGATTAGAAAATAAGATCAGTGTTTTTACAGGTTTCTGATTTTGGGCACTAAAATCTGTATTTTGTCATGAAATAGCCTTATTTTTCAAACTTATTGAATAGCTACAGGTTCCAGTGGCTGATAGTTAGATGTGAAAGTCAAATTGAAATCAGTCAGGTTTGTAGCATCTCTGGAATTTCTTTAAAAAGTTGACAGATAGGTATTTATTTAGAGGCCTATGTATGGATTTACTTTTGTTTGAAATTTCTTTCTTTTGACCTTAGTGCCATATCTGAGACCCCACTCAGCATAAATGACATAGAGAAAAGTGGCCACAGCAATCTGCTACCTCCTATGTGTCTAATTTAATGGCTTGTGACAGGTCAATTAAAGCTAAGAAACTCAAGGTTTGTATGACAGATTGGTTGTTTATGAAGTGAATTGATATGTGTACATAATGTAATAATTTGCACGGTTAATTTATTATTGTTGTGAGCATTATATTGGCTTTGTAAATTATACCAGTTTGCTGTTCAAATAAAAATGGATGTTGATGGATTTGTTTTGACTCTGCACAGGTTGTCCCCGACTAGAGATTTGTCTGGATGCAATTTTTTGCCATCTGGAGTCAGATGACAGAGTGTGACTGCATGTCAGAGATGAGGACATAAGTCAGTAGACACAGACAAAACTGCCTAGGTCCTGATACTTCCAGAATTCAAACTTCTCTTAATTGCCCTGGAAGAGGAAGGATGAGTGATAGAGGAAAAAGACAGACCATCTCGACAGGTCAGTCAGTGCTCAGGGCCATCACCAAAGGATGTTGGGCAGTTAGCAAGTGCATGTATTAAAGCCTTATAACTATTTATTTGAGTTAGAACAGTTTTGTCAGAAGAGATTGACAGGAATTTATTTCCGAAAGACTGATGGTTAGGACAAGTTTCTGGGATATAGGACACCTAAATTTATGCTCATTCTACAAAGGACGATTTTAAGATAGGTTTCTATTTTAAATCTGTAGCCACTGTAGTCACTATATCACTGGATATAGTGGAATGCATCTTTATATTTTTGTTTTTGTTTTTCTTCCTGAAATATAACTGTCTTAGTTAATATGTCTAATGATGGTAAGGGTTTATGTCTTTTTGTGTTCAAGAGCTAAGCCTGCATGCTCCTTTTAGGTGTATATTCAGTATTTATACATAGCTACCTTAGATAATTCTCCGCTAAACTTACTCCAGGCATCTATGAATCTTCTGTGTCTTTATGAACTTCTAAGGGACCTATAAATCTGTTCTGAAATAACAAATATTTTGGGGTGGTTTGGGAAAAAACAGGCAGAAGACTTGGTAGATTTATAATAATACCAGATTTTCTAATAATACCATTTGAAAGACTCTTTATTGTTTTAATGTAAGATTAGCTTAAGCCAAATAAGCTCTGGCTGCTGCTGAAAAGGGCTCTTTCCTGTTCTCATTCTTGTATCAGCACTAGCAATCATGTGACTCAGATCACCTTTTTTTTTTTTTCCAGTCTTAGTTTTCAGTCACATTAGCTAATCTGATTCACTGTAGGGCAGTGTGGTTGCTAGCACTGTCTCTAGTGAGGCAGCAAAAACTAGCTGAAAAAGGTGACCGTGTCCATTTTGGTAAAAGCACAGCCTTAGTTTGGCTTAAGCTGATCAGGAAGAAGCACCCTTAGATGAATTCAGGATGGTTCCTCCATGTTCAGATAACTGTAGCCAAACCCAGACTTTTAATCTGTGTCCAGTGATAGGAATGCAGCTTCTCCACTGGAGACCCTGCCATGTTTTCCCTGCCTTTGTTATCTTTCTGTTATACAGGTGTAATGAGATATACATTGGTCACCACCTTGAGGCTACTCAGAGAATGAAGCAATATAACGTGTGGATCATGCTTGTTAACTGCAGTTTCATGTTGTGTTCCCATCACACCACTTTCTGAGAACTAATGGCTTTTTAAAGTCTTCTGCAGGCTACACAGGGTCTTTGTATTAACCTTTAATACACCTATTATGTCTCAGATGTTCTGTTTTGCTCACTCATGAATGTAGTCCTGCAGTTGATGCCAGTGGCAACTTCTGAGCTGGTGTTTATTGTTGTAAGTGGGAGGCAATTACTGACAGGATGTCATCTGTTGGATTTCATTCCTTGCCATGAGTCATTAAAGCATACTATACCTTCTCTGTATACTAGACAGGCTATATCTTTCCATGAGTTCACTTACCAAAAAAAAAAAAAAAAGTAGTGAATATCTGGGAAGTAATGAAAGGTGAGCAAGTATTTATAGCATAACTTGATATATATTTTACTTAATGAGATTGTGTCAGACAGATGAAAATATAGAAGAAAAAAGCACTTAAAAGTGAAAAACACATAGCTTACTTGCTTTAAGATGAAGAAACAGCAATCAGGGTTCAGTCATATTTTTCTGAAACACGTATAAAAAACCAATATACTTGAAAACAAAGATTGCCAGAGAAAGGGTTGCAGTGGCAAGAGAGCTGAGCTGGGAGGACTTTGTGGTGTGGGCCACAGATGGGGCTCTTTGTGCCAGCACCGGCCTGAGAAACGTTTTCAGAATTAGGGTTGAGAGAAAGAGAGAGTGTAGAGGCGCCGTTGGGGTGGGTGTGGCAAGGGGCTGCCAGCGGAAGGGTAGTGGTGGCAAGAGAGCTGAGCTGGGAGGACTTTGTGGTGTGGGCCACAAATGGGGCTCTTTGTGCCAGCACAGGCCTGAAAAACGTTTTCACAATTGGGGTTGAGAGAAAGAGAGAGCGTAGAGGCACAGTTAGAGTAGGTGTGGCAAGGGGCTGCCAGACTGACGGGCGAGTGAAGAGTTAACAGGACTGAAGTTTGTCAATTGATATGCAGAAGAACTGATAGCACAAGAGCTGACGTGCGCAAAGCTGCTGAACAGAGGACTTAACAGGACTAAAGTCGTCTACCAACCGATATGCGCAAGGACTGACGTGCGCAAGGCTGCGGAATGGCAGCATTAACAAGACTGAAGAGGTCTGCCACCTGGAATCTGCACGGACCCCCGGGGAGGGAAGAAACCATACGGAGGTGTTGTGGTCTTGCCTCGCTAGCAGGGTCCCCCCAAGCAGACAAACAGACAGTCCTGCGATTGTGAAACTCGCAAAAAGTCAGCAAAAGCAGTGCTTGCCCAGAGCCCCAGCCGTATAAAAAGAGACTTGGGAGCTAGGAGAGCTTGAGCAGGGACGGGAACGTGACCTGACCATCCTCTCCGGCTGGACCGTGAGTATCCCCCCCCTCCCCTTTTCCTGGGACGCTGGGTTAAGGTAACTCCTCGAGGTTGAGAGCCCTCTCACTAGGAGAGTGAACAAGAAAGCTTTCAAGTAGGGATAAGCAGTCCTTCCAATTAATAACACAGTAATAGATGGTTTTGGGTTATCCTTTCTAAATTAGTAACTGATGGTTTTGTGTTATCTTTTCTAAATTAGTAATCACATTATTTTAATGGATGTTACTAATCCAAGAACTTGTGTGAGGAAATAAACATCTTTTATTATTATTATTATATTACTGTCTCAGTCGTTGCTATCGAACCTTCACAGCATGACAGTGCAACACAGAGGAAGGGTTGTGGTGGCAAGAGAGCTGAGCTGGGAGGACTTTGTGGTGTGGGCCACAAATGGGGCTCTTTGTGCCAGCACGGGCCTGAGAAACATTTTCATAAATAGGGTTAGGGTTGAGAGAAAGAGAGAGCGTAGAGGCACCGTTGGGGTGGGTGTGGCAAGGGGCTGCCAAAGGAAGGGTTGCGGTGGCAAGAGAGCTGAGCTGGGAGGACTTTCTAGTGTGGACCAGAAATGCAAGCCTGTGCTAATTGTGAAAACGTTTCTCAGGCCCGTGCTGGCACAAAGAGCCCCATTTGTGGCCCACACCACAAAGTCCTCCCAGCTCAGCTCTCTTGCCACCGCAACCCTTCCTTTGGCAGCCCCTTGCCACACCCACTCCAATGGTGCCTCTACGCTTTCTCTTTCTTTCAACACTAACCCTAATCCTAGTCCTAATCCTAACCCTAACCCTAATTGTGGAAATGATTTTCAGGCCTGTTCTGGCACAAAGATCCCCATTTGTGGCCCAGATATATATTTGCAATAATAAATGTATTAATTATTTACATAAATATAAGAATAATATATAAAAACTATATTTATGCATATCTTAATATATATTAAATTATCAAATATTTTAGTAGATTATAATTGTCATCAACACAGTAATTCTGTATGAAGTATTACTTAAATATGTGAACTATATATTTCATATATTACTTATATTTAAATATTAAAGTAATTGTTATTATCATCAGCTAATTATGTGCGGTCTTTCTAAATTCTTTGTAAGAAGTGGAAGGACTCTTGTCTATATTCTTGTTACAACCTCCAAACCTGGCTTAAAATGCTTAAAGATACTATTCCATTATCTATTAATATTAAAGAAGACTCCTGAGAATTGTGTGGAGGATTGTGTTAAATGGAGGAAAAGCTTTTGGCTCTGTGGAATGGCTCTACAACTTAGAAATATCCATGCTAATAAGTACTTGAGACTACATTTATGGGATAGCTGTCCAGCATGTACTAACCAAGAAGATGTACAAAATAACAACAACAACAAAAAGTAGAAATCATATTTTAGTTCATTGCTTTTTAAGTTAACCTCTGTCTCCATGAATAAGATTTATCATATAACTTTGATATATAACATTTAGCCATCTACACTGAGCCGAATCATCTTTATCAAACAGTATCATCAGCGGATACCTCCTGAAATTGATCAATTTTTTTTTTATACATTTCTCAAAATTACCTTCTACCTCTTCTTCCTCTCCTCTGACTGAAGGTAATCTGAATCAACAGGTTTAGATGTAGCTACCATTTATGACTGGTCAGCTGAACCACCTTCCAGGTTTCCTTGACTATGATAGCATTCAATTCAGATTCCCCTATGTAAGCTTCCACTGTCACTGGAGATGTCCCAAGGTATGCCACCTGGCAGGCAGTTGCCTCTCCAACCATGTCCAACCATTTAGTTAATATTTAGTTAATATGAATAAAACATACCATGAATCTATGCTATAGAACAGTAAAATAGGGAGTAAAATTTATAATAAACTGTTCTATTTCTTTGCTGAAGTTATATAATAATGCTATTTCAAAATATTACTCAGGGATGGCTTCTTTGTGTGCTGTGCTGTTCCTTTGGAAGATTGTTAGATCCACTCTCAATTTACAAATATGAACATAAACACCTACAGGCTACAGCTAAAATGATGTGTGTCTCAATTCATCCACAGCTTGTGCATACATCTCACATTTCAAAGCATTTTATAGGTGAGGAATCTCCATATTGCAGCTGAGGATCTGTGCAGGTTCATTCTGCCATTGAAAAGATGTGAAACTAGAATATCCATACTCTATCCTTTTAATCCTTAGGGTCACAGAAAACACAGCTGGCAGAGGCCTTAAGAAAACATGTTTTTGATTTACTTATTTTTTGCCAAGAAGCTAACATATCAAGAATTCATATTCAACAAGCACAAAGATAAGATAGGGAATTGAAAGCTAAATGTTTGGAAAGCAGCTGCATAGTGTACTGTAAATATACAGCAGGGATATTCAAAACTATATTTATCAATAAAAGATGAGCTCAGGTCCCTATTTGGCATAAATCAATATATCTGTTATGCAAGACATAAAAAGACTGCCACACAAAGTCAGACAATAGGTCCATAAAGACCAATATAATGTCTTTGACAGTGGCCAGCTGAGAGCGCTTAGAGAATGACAAATGACAAAAGTGTTGTGATACTTCACCAGAAAGCTTTCCCTGTCTCAGCAATTCATGGCTCATGAACGTCAAGAAGATCCTGTCTTTCTACCTGAGAATTCTCATGGACTTCTATACTTTTTTCCCAGAGTTTTTTTTCAGAATTCTCTGAAATTCCCTGACATTTGTCTTTTTTTTCTAATATAATGAAAGTTAAATGAAATGATAAACAAGACTTTAAAATATCATGCTGACAGATCCACATCCAGTTCAAAGCAACTATCTGATTTCATTCATTTTATTTTGAAATAAATTTAACATTCAATTATATCAAGTTTAAAAATCAATAAAGACAAGATGATTGACAGACTATTAAAATCCACAGACTTCTCAAAATTTATATAATTATTTTTTGTGCCTGGGAAAGTTAGGTAATGTTAAAAATTGTTTATAGCAAATTGAAGAAGCTGTTTTGAAAGCTTCCATTTTGCAGACTTTAGCATTTCATTTGTCTGAAGTGCTGTAGTTGACATGCATGATGGATTCATTTATTTAAACGTATTAAGAAGAGTATGCAAGTCAAACATATATATTGGCAGATTCTTATCTATTGCCCTCCCTCCAGTGAAGTTACTCTCTATTTGTAATTGCATGAATGAGAGCAGAAAGCAGCCCTAAGACATACTTAAAAATTAAACATTATTTCTATTTGCCCTGTTCTCCAGGTCATTAAACTTATCTGCATTTTCATGTCTGTAGGATAATACTCATGAAAATATGTTCACACTGAGAAAGACTTTGATGTGCAATTCTCTTTGCTTTCCTTTAATACTAAGATATTGAATCTTATTTAGCATTTTTTGAAAACACAATTTAAGAAACAAAATATGTCAGTTTCATTGTTTTGAACAGCTATTCCTATTCCCTAGCATAGTTTTCATATGGCTGTCCTACAATATATTTTTTGTTAATTAATTGCCAAATCATAGTAGGTCAAATATACAGCCCTACACAGTGTATTCCTGTTGCAAATGCCAAGAAGTTGTTTTGCTGACTCCCTGCTTCCCAGTACAGTCCCCTACATCTCAAATTGTGCTCCCTTCATCCCATACTATCTTACATTTAATTGGAATAAAACACATTCTTGCTTGTTTATGACCATACAACCAAGAGATCTTTGTTAACTCTACAGTAGTAACTGCTGTTCCTTTTTATTACTTGCTTTTCATTTGTCTCTATCTACAAACTCTACTATCAAACAAATGTAGCAAATCCTATTCAAACATAATTGTATTCCTTAAGAATCATAATAAAACTTAATATTTTTTATAATGTAGGTGGGTTTCACCTCAATAGGCAGACACAAAAATATAGATATCAATGTTTATATATGAACTAGATATTTTATCTCCCTATTGTAATCAATGGAGAGTCTATAGATACAGTCAGTGAAGTCTAAGGAGCTATTCAGCTGACCAAATGTAACTATCTAACTTAGGTTAAGAGGAATAGCTCTGTAGACTCCACTGACTGTATTGATTAGGTCTCATTGACTCTGGTGAGAGTTTAAGCACCTATAATATAAGTAGAAATCTGCATAGCATCACAGGTTCATAGAATAACTCAGGTTGGAAGGGACCTCAGGAGGTCATCTAGTACAACATCCTCCTGAAAGCAGGGCCAACTGCTTTAGTTAAGTGTCTAAGTTATGAGCTAAATCTGAGTCCTACTGAACTGATAATCATAATTAAGAACAGAGGTGTCCTGTCTTATTTATATTTTACTTCCAGAAGATTATAAATTACTTAAAAAGCACCTGTATAATTTCCCCATGTAGTCCAGTTCTGAAGGCATTCAAAGACACTATAATCTCTTCATTGACTCAATGGAAAAGTTAGGCATCTGAATTAAGTGGACTAAATCTAACTAGTGTTATTATTCTCACATATTATGCACAGATATTTAAGGAGCAGTTTATCTTATTTTTCAGTAAAATCTAATGATTTTCTATCAGATATATTACTTAGTATTTTCATCTATAAATGTTCAAAGTCCTATAACAGGTAAGAGTATTTTCCCCATTCTTGCCTCATAAAACAAGTTCCACTCACTGATTTTAATACCACACATAAGATTGACTGCACAAATTTTGATTACTATCAGCTACAATTTTTTCTTCCTTTTTGTCATAGTTATTAAGAATGACAACCAGTGTAAAAACAACAACAACAAAGTGTTTCTTGCTTGCCCATTTATGCTTGAGTTTGTCATATACTTGGATTTTGTGTCATATTACCTGGTTATTATTCTCCATTTCATAGTTAGTTTAACTTTTATGGTTCAGAATTGCATTAATGAGACAACGTCACAATATGTGTCACATATGGCACCATACTGTATAGTTCAATACTCTAATCACAGAGATAGGGATGGGGCTGTAGTACTTTTTATATTAAAAAATCCATCATTTGTATTGCTGTACAAAAGAGCGAAGGGTTCTCATGAAAACTCAGGGTATACAGGCAATACGAGGCTGATGTCTTTAATTACATGATCTCATAGTATTTTTTCTCATATATTGATACACAGTATCTTCTTTTGTATAGAAGAATTATTTGCCTATCCACACTGATCATAATACACTTCTGTGGATCTTTAGTGCATTTAATAGGTTTATTTCTCCACAACATTCATTAAAAAAAAAAAAAGACTTCTGAACATAGGACTAATGATTTGTGTGTAGCAGATTTATCACCCTTACAGACTTAGTCTTAAATTAGCTATTTATGTACATAAGTGTCACTCCACTCTAAAATAATCACTGCTGATTCACAGAACTACATATATAATCTAATACTAAATCAAAAATAATTAATCTTTTCTTAATTATCCACATAAATGAAACTACTGAAAAATTTCATAATTTACTGATCACTATGTAGCTTCCAGAGCAAGGAATGCTAGGGTCAAAAATCCTGAGGTTACTGCAAAAACAAATCTTGAGGTTTTTAAATACACAGAAGTCTTTGCTTATTCTTAAATTCCTGCCATTCTCAAGATAACTTTATTCTGGAATTGAATCACTTTTCATTTCTTGAGGTTAGTCATGAGAAGGAAATTAGAGAAAATTGTGAGTGAAAGATTTTACTCACTTAACTGATGTAGGAATTTTTTGATCTGATCTTCTGGAGATCCAGTTTCATATGCTCTACAATTTGTCAGGAGAATAAAGAAGGCTAATTACAATCATAGCATTGAAACTGTGATGATAAACATAAGACACTGAAAATAAAGTGCAATTCAGTCATAAAGGATCATCCCTTAGATGCCAGCATAAAACATCTATCTTCCCCAATAAATTTTCTCTGAGTAGAATAAGATAGACTATTATTCCAAATAATTAAAACGTGAAATTTCTTACTTTAATACACAGGATAAAAGATGTGGAAGATTAGATAGGACTGATAAGTCATGTTGTCTGCTTAGTAAAAATTTTATGTATATTTGCATGCCTAAAAGCATGATTCCATCACAAGACTGTGAGGAAAACTTCAATTTCAGTTCTTGTGGAAATCTGCTACCAGAAACCAGAAAAATTCAGGCACGGTTCTGAGAAAGGTCAAGTTTGATAAGACAAACTTTTAGTTCTAGATGCTTCATATTGCCTTAATTCACCACATCAACTCCAAATAATGTTATAGACAAAATTTCAAAGATCTATTACTCTTCTGAACTGCTTGTATTAAAAAAAAAAAAAAAAGAGAGACCACTGTTCTGTTCTCCTATGGGAGATGTGGGGGACGTGGGCAATCACTTAAGTACTGTATTTCCATTTTCCTATAATGTTTACTGATGAGCAAAAAAAGGGCATTTTAAAGGATTAATTCATATTTGAAACTGAGATCCTGTAGCCCAGGAAATATTGCATTGCCATGGCTAATAACAGGCTACAGGTTTTTGCCACCAGTGAAGCCTCAGGAGGTATGTAGATTTGTCTTAGGTTGTTCTAGCTGTCACAACAATTGCTTAATGGTTGGCTGACTATTCACTACCTTGGTTTTCCAGCTTAACTTTGGGAATACTATGTATGGTAATGGTTTAACAAACCTATGTACTCACTGAATGAACAACAACCCTTTATTTTAATGAAGGCTGGGTAGGCTATAGTTTAAATTTAACTAATAGCTAATGGGTGATTATACAGGCAAACTTGGACCAGTGAAGAAAGAGCAAGTAAGCAGACTGCATTAGTAAATGTATAAAAATAATGCTATGCATGCCCAAGAAGAGGCAGAATAAATCCCCCTCCACCAAAATCATATTCCTTCCAGTGATGAACTCAGGACACTGACAACTCGTCATAACCCCTCTCATTCACCTTGAATAAGACTTGGTGCCATCACCCTCAGGATCCAGACAGGCACGGGAAGGGTGAATACAGCACCAGAGAAGAAAGGGTAGATATAGAAAAAGAGCTGCTTGCATATGACAGTGTTAGCCTTATTATTGATGAGGGCTTTTCTTTACTGATTGTGTAATTTGGACTTAAGTATGAGTATCATTGTAATTGGACTAATAATAACTGTATAATAATAACTGGATCTTGATTAGTTGTTTGTTGATTCTTAAAACATTAATTAGACTAACAGTCAGTTCTTGGATACATCTATAAGGCATGTTTCCTTCTTCCAGTAACAGAATTTTGAGTGCAACATGATATGTGGGAAATGTAAACACTATGTTTAATGCTAAACATAATTTAGCACACAGAATTATTTCATGTAGGAGCTTTACCCAACAGGTTTTTCCATCCAAACCTGTAGGGATTCACTGTCCTGTTGATCCAGAGTGTTATCAAAAATTCAGTTTTTCTTTTATTTATCAGTAAGTGCTCAGTCAAAAATATTTTTTGTCTAAAAATACAATAATGATAATAAAAGACCCCATATCCCTAGAGCATATTTTGTGTACAGATGGTTTATTCTTTTATTCTTTCTCTTTATTTTACAGTAATTACCATTCCAGATAACTCATCTTTACAATACTGATTCAAACTTTGTATTGGTGTATATGGTCAAAATTTGTTTTGCAAAGTTAAATCAATTTCAAATTATATATTCCTGAGTTCATTGGTAGTTTGTTAAATATACTTATACATTTAGAAATATGAACTCAAATGAGATTCCACCATAACTTTAACCCTAGTAATTTTTCTTGCTGTCTTATATAAACCAGTGCTTTTATTTTGTCACCAAGTTTAATGTAAGGACTACTCTAGTTAGGAAGAGTTACTTCAATTATTTAAATACATTTATGACTGGGCCTGTGATTCCATTGGCTCTATGTGTTATGTGTTGTAATGGTTTAATTTTGGTCCAAATTTGGAATGTTTTCCATAAGAGTATAGGGCCATAGGAGGAGAAGGATAAAATTATAAACTTAATAGTCTGAAAGAAATCATAGAACCCCTCCAGACTGTTTGCTTGCTTTTTTCCAAGTTTTGTCAAGAACATTATTCAGGTTTGGAGTCCTTTGTGAACGTTCAAAGCTTACTGATTCTCTTTTTTGCACTCTCCAAGGGTGATATATGCTCACTACGTAATTGACAATGTGGCAAAAATATTTTTAATTAACAGGGTTCTTTGATTCCATTAGTTTTACAATTTCCAGTCAGAATTGTGTTTGCTTGTCTCTGGAGACTCAACATTCAGTGTTAAATTAATGAAGACTAAAGACTGCTACTGATGAAAATAATGATTGCTTATTTAAGAAAATATGAAGGTAAGTAATCATTAATTTGTACAGTATTTTTCCACAATTCATTGCATTTATTGATGTGTTTTTAATAGATGCTTTTAGCAGTCAGAAGACTGACCTTTTATTTATTTTTAAAATCAGTATATCAGTTTTCAGAAGTGGAACTAGAGCATTTGTATTGTTTTTTAAAGTTGTCTGAAGTTTCTAACTCCTGGGAAAAAATAATCTATTTATATTACATTTCTGTGAAAGAAATTTTCATTTTATATGTTGTCCTAACTGGGTTCTTTTTTTTTCCCCCCCTGTATCCAAGGTCAGATTGTTAGCTATTATGCTGTAGCAGTCTTAAAATGTAACTGTTCACCCTAATATGAAAGGTTCCTTTTACTTGTAAGAATTAGCAAATAAAGTGGATAGCTACATTGCTTCTACTGTTGCTCATAGCTTCCTAGAGTTTCAGGGAGTGAAAAGAGACAGCAGTCTTACTGGATTTCCACCTACATTGTTCAGACCTTTGTTTTCAGCAAGGAAACTGAAACATTTCCATTTCATGATTCTTAAAGCAGAGAAAATACTGTAGACGGCAAAGAAAAACAAAACTGGAATCCTGGAGAAAAATGGAAAAGACAACAGAAACTCTTTAGTTAAAGCAATGTGATGCAGCTGGAGTTACAGACTGACAAGGTTTGGTGAGAACTGGAAAAGAGGCACGTAGGAGTAACAGTCTGATTTTTTGATCTCTGTTCAGTAAAGAACACATGAGCTGGTGTGTTGGATTAAAGACACTGAGTATAAAGAAAAAAGTTGTGAGTTATATCGTAGAAGTGTTTTGAAGAGAAATGAGAAAAAGAAAAGGATAAAATTCCAGTACTTAGAATAAGAAAACAAACAAATAAACAGGATAAGGCAAAATGAGAAGTGGATGTGGATAATAATTCAAGAAATAAGCCTGAAGGTCTTGGAAAGAAAAAATGGAGTGAAGATGGCATACAAACTGTTAGAGGAACATATTAAACCAGATTTTGTTAGGTGATAATTTTTGACAAAATTCACCCGCATTAATTGAAAAGCGCAGTCACTCAGATTAGCTTAGATACAGCTGCTTGTAATACACATGTAAAGCACATATACATATGTATACTTACAGAAAGAAAGAGAAGTGTACAAGGAGAAAGATGTCCATGCTTTAATTATTAACCAGGCCTCTGTTAGTAGTTTTTAAATCCCTCACAATCTTTTTAAAGACATTCTTTGTAACCATCACCCCTGTAAGACATAAAATTGTTGTTTTCATTGTCACCATTTCACAGATGGGAAGGATAACATCAACTCCTCTAAAGCTTAAGGAGAGTAAGTGCCTAAATAGATTGAAGGAGCTAAGATTTCTTAGCTCTATATTATGCTCTTATTACTGCATCAGTGTTGCTCTGTAGGATATGATCTGATGAAATGTATCTGAGACAATGTGTTGACTAATTTACTTAAGATATATATTTATGCTATTTCGCCAGTCCTAGTTGCCAATGACCCATGGATAACATCAGAGAACTGCTGTTCAACAAGTGAGCAACTAGCACAATAAAAGTATACTGTAATTTCAGTGGTTCATTTGGTAGTTGATTTTCAACACGGATATAAACTGGAACTTTTGTGTTGAAAGGGGTTTTATATGTTTTCATTTTTAATAAAACTGAGATTTTTAAAATTTTATTTAGAGAATAATGACATGTTTTGAAATAGTCGGTATTTATGATGTCATCATTTTTGGACTACAGCAGTTTTGTTATTGTTGTTTTTACAGGATGCAAGTTATTGATCCATAATATAAAACATTAAAAATTTAAAATGATGAAACTAGAATGAAATATTTTCCTTTTAAGGAAATAACACTTTTTACCTGAACCTAAAAGAACAACTGAATTTTTTCAGAACAATAAATTTGTGTCCATTGGATAATTTAATTCTACTAACTATAAGTATCTGTTGGAATCTCAAGCTATGATGACCAGATATCAGATCAACAGTAATCAAAACTTTCTCTGGAATCCTCTATTAAATAATATATTTTTCTCTTTTCTATTATATAAGTGATATAGTAGGTGAGACATTAGCACACATAGGTATGTCTTGATATCACTTCAAGAGAGGGCAATAGAGAAATTTAACATTTATATTGATTTATAACAAGTGATAGAATGTGTCACCTTTCAAAAAAAGAAAAAAAAAAGGGTGTTGTTTGTCTGACAATATATAGTTGAGATATGGGCATGAACTAATTTATGAAATGCATTTTTTCTACTCGATATTCATGATCTGGAATAGTTATAAACATAGTGAAAAGGTAGATTTTCCAGTAAAATAATTTCAAATCCTATTTATGACATAGTGAATTAAGTAACTTCTTTTGTTTTATAAAAAAAGGCTAAATTTTTTCCAGGTGAAGCTGTGACTTGACTAAAGTCATTCTCTAAACTTCTTTGAATTTCTGCATGGTCAAGGTTTCATCTGTGAATTTTTAAATAACTTGAAGTTTGACTTTTATACACTTTATTTAATTATAGTATTTTCTTCAGTGTAGCATTAGCATATTGTCACTAGCCTAACATATTTCTAGTATTATAAGTTTGGTCTTTTTTTCCTGATTACTATAGGTACAAATTGTACTATCTGGAGATTTAAGTTCAGAACTGCAAATGTGAAAGTCAGACAACTATGTATAGGATTATGAAAATGACAGTAAATTGCAAATGAAAATTCTACTATTTCCAAAGGAGACTGATGCTGAAAATTACTCTATAATATATACTTGAGCACCAAAGGAAGTTATTGACTTTAATGGTCACTTTTCATTCAGCTAATGCTAATGTAAACTCATTGATTTCAGAAAAGCTAATTCTGGTTTGCATCATTTTTTCAAAAGATAGTAATCCAGTCCATTGTAATTTTATAAAGCCAATGGACTATGGCAAAAGGCATTCTTATAATCCAGTTGTGATTTTTATTCCAGAGTTTCATTCTCCCTCTCCCCCCATCCATTCATTCTTCCTTTCTTCAGCTTGATTTAGTTTTCTGAGAACCAGTTTTATTATGCCTTGTTCTTATGACTACTTTATTTTGATTCACTAATACAAATAATTTGGGACAATCCTTTCTACCCTATAGTCCTTATTCGGAGCTTTAAGACACAAAAGACTTTCAAATAATAATAAAAGGCTGTGCTATAAACCTTTCAATCATGCTAGAAGGAGTGGCTGCTCAGTGAAGTGAACAGTGTAATTATATAAATCACTGCTCACAAACGTCAAACAGTGATTTGCAACCTGGTTTTCCTGTATATTCATTAGGGAAGATATACTAAAATGTTAATGTTTTCATTTCTATTTGATTTGCACTCAGTTTTTTTGAATTATTAGTTTTGTTTTGCTTTTCCAAAGCCACTGGCTTCCAAAGCTAGTTTCTAACTCTGGAGGAATGACTTCGATATTGCATTTCTCACTATTTGCTTTACAGATGGAAAATTTTGGTTAATAACTGTAACACATTTATTTGGCCTTTGATCAGGTATTTAACCTTTTTACACAATGAATAATTTATTCTCATCATAATGAATATTTTGTTGTAGGGTTTCATTCTTTATGAATAGCAGACATGGCTAGCTTGTTCTTTACAATCCTAGTAAAGGAGATAATGGCCCCATACCACACTGCAACTACCCATAAATTACTCAGAAGGTCTTATTCCCTCCTGTGCAAGGGTTGTCCCTCTGTGTTGGGGGTGCTAGAGACTGGCAGTTCCCTGAGACTGAGGTTGGGGCTGGGGCCTGGTAGAGCCCGGCTGAAAGCAGCTCCCAGGGGATGGGACGGGTTCGGCGCCGACTGCAGCCATCCCACAGCACTGCCTGGGAGCCCTGCAGGAAGGGGCCGGTAGCGGTGGCGCGGGCTCTGCGCTGGCCCGGAGCCCCAGCAGCCGGACCCCCGAAGCCAGGAGGGTGCACTCACGGTCCTGACACTCAGTGTAGCAGAAGACATTATTTATCTGTGAGTAGCACTGTCAAATATGTTAAAAATACTTTGGGTCTACTGCTAAAACAGTTTTGTTTGATCATCTCATAGTACCCTGCTTTACAAATTATTGGAGCTTGTCCTTTGGGTCAGAGGTGGAAATCAACACAGAACGTGATAAGCCTAAATTAAATGAAAGAAGTCCACATTTCAGTATAGATACACACTTGAAGGGACCACTGCCTGGTTTGTCCTATCCACTGAATACACAGCTTTGAACTGTATCATACAACTTGATCTGTAATGCTCCACAAACATGATTCAAGAAAGCAAAAAGAGCCCACTTCATTGCAATAAAAACATAAATTCTATTTGCAGATGTGGCTCAACCATCCAATCAGATGTGGCTTGTACTGGGCAATCTATACAGTAAGTAAGGTACAAAACAGTTGGGTATTTTTGCAGTAGAGAACATGCAGAGTTTGAAGAACAGGAAAAAAGGCGGTGATGGCAGAGGAGATACTAGAAACATAGAATTCCCCTTTATTTATATCAAAATGGAACACATTTATTTTTAATGGCTATGTGAAACAGCTGGAAAGTTCTGAAAAATATTGGCCATAACTTAATTAAACCAAGGGTTTGACACACTGCCCAGTTGAAAGATGCCACTGAATGTCATTTGTGAATTTTCTACTTTTCTCACTACTCAACCCGCTTTCCTAATTAGCTGCTATTACTATCTTTGGTTGCAAATAAATTATTCCAATTAAACTACAGATTTTTATTTACCTACCATCATAATAAAAATTCCAACATCTTCTCAGAACATATCCTCCATCAGATGACAGACCAAAGGTCTAACTATCCTGTAGGAGTTCAACAACCACGTCTTCTCTTTGTACCTTTATTAGTCAAAACATGAAGGTTTAAATAAGGGCTACTTAAGTAACTATCACTTTTGCCTGTCATCATTAGCTGCTGTACATTGCACATACAAAGCTTCAGTTTATGTAACAAAACTGCATTTAGTAATAGATAAATCACCACATTGTTTATTATTGCTCTTTGGCATGAAGTGACCTTAATTTTACAATCTACAGAAATTTTCCCAGAAGGGATATTCAAACCTCCTAAAGTTACAAAGTTTTGTAAATATCCTTTGACACTCACTGCTTCACAATGACACATATTTGAATATTAGTCAACAACACTCTTCAGAAAAAAAAAAAAAATTCTGGGAAACAAATGACACAAGGAAAAGCTGTTCACATCCACATGAACACATTAGAAAAGCTTTCTGTATCTGCTAGTATTCAAAATTATCAGACTCAAGCAGTTGTATTCTCTGATCCACTATTGTCTATATAAGCATCGTAAAGTGATGCTCAGAAGATCTGGGGAAGAACTCTCCATAAATAATAGATTTTCCTGGTGATAGAAATCTCAGGCCATTTTGAAAAAAGGGAGGATATGGATGTTGGGCCATTGGGAGAGCAAAATAAAGAGGAGAGACCATTGCAACCATTTAGACTTAACTAAATATTTGGCTTAATTTAAATAATGTAATATACCTAGTTCTTATAAAACACTTTTTATCAGTTGTTTTCCAAGTTCAAAAACTGCTACTTATGTTTACCAGAGGCAAAAACTGAGGCCTAGAGTCATCTCCTCAAAATGTGGCCATTTAAAAGCAAGGTATGTAGTGCAAATTATCTGTCTGGTTTTACTCCCCTGTCTACACAGGATACCAGACTGAGCTTAGACAAAATTATTCCACATTTGTGCCCATCTCTGTCCATTAGCTTTAGGATGAATGGGGAGGATAAACTTAGCTTAGATGCCTCACTGTTAGATAAATTTGTTAAGATGAATTTCACAAAATCCCATAGAACACTACTAGCAGATGTAGGGATCTTATTGATCATCTAGGCCATTTCCATGATCTCATAGAACTATTTCAATTAAAACTAAATAGGGAAAAAATATTTCAACCTTTTCAAAATGAAATGATCTAACTATTTATTTTTTAAAAAGTTTGTTTTTAATAAGCAGTTTTTAAAAAGAAAAAAATAGATTGAGTCATTGGCTGTCTTTTTCACTGCTAACTTTTTTTAATAAAGCTTCATCACTGTTTTGTTAATTGAATACCAAGTTGTTCACATGAGTATTTGCTTTTGGGGTAGCACAAGAAAACACTGGATTTCTCATTATGGGAACAACTATGAAACCTTGTATCAGTGACATAGTTAAAACTGCTTCTCCTACTGCTACAACTAAGGCAGGCCTAGGTATTGAAATGTGAGGAAGTTTTTGCCCTCTCCTCTCCTCTCCTCTCCTCTTCTTCATCAGTTCTGTCTGAAAGCAGCTTACAAATCTTTAGACGGAAAAAAGAAAGAGCACTGAAATGGATGCAATAGGCAAAGCAATCTTACAGTAGGCTAGATTTATAAGAGTTCATTTAAAAAGCACTATTTATTTAAGTACTTTTTTAGCTTGGTGGGCTTCCACCAAACCATATCATCTGTGTGGTTCATGTATGAAAACTGGTCAAAATAACAGAATTAAAACTTGACAGGAAGTTCAATATTCTGCCAGATCATGTGGGGCCCAAAAGATGAACAAACAACTAGCTTTTTTCTATTTCTGAAGTCAACAGTGTTATGTTAACGTACAGTGTCTAAGAATTTACTCATGAGGACTTTACCATTTGCAAAAATTAAGGTTGGGTTGTAATACATAGATAGGGAACTGGTCTCCCAAAGGTACTTGGAAGTTTGAGTGCAATCAGTTCAAACTTCTGTGCTTTCTTCTACTTGTACCCCTCTCAGACTCTACTGAAAGTCCTTTTCATAAACCCTGGGGTGCCAAGTGATAATTCTCCACCTAGACCTTTAGTTGGTACACAGGGCCTACAAATTTAGAGTATTTTAGAAAAGCCAGAAAGTATCATACCAACCCAGGGATAATTGTGTTTATTTTCCCTAGTAAATGTACCTGAAAAATATTTTAAAGTTGATTTTCTCCTGTAATTGCTTGACATACTAAATTTGTTTTCAAAATCTCAAGAAAAAAAATATTTCTGGTAATAAATGACAGTCATATTTTAATATATTGTCAAGAAGGAAGAACTATATATATTCCATCATACACACATTATGCCAACTAATTCCTATGTTTGTTTTTTAATTTCTATATAAATATACGTACGTACAGTTGTATAGATATAAATATATCTGCAAACAAAACTTTGAATAAATGACATTCTACAGTGGCAAAAATATACAGTGGGAACTTCAATTCTAGAACCAGTATAGAAGATGTTATGTATACCTGCTTTAGAAAAAGCTTACTGTGACAGAGATGAATAACCAGATTCTCATCATTTTTTGTCATTATTAGATTATATCAACTTTTTTAATGCTAATTCTGACAAAATATGGGGAAAATTGGCTATGATGCACAATAATTTGTTTCTTTATTAAACTTTATATGTCCCTCATTGTACACTGTTGAGTTAAGCAGATTAAAAAGATCTCATTACTTTCAGAAGGTTTTTTTGATTAATGCTTATGTTCAGAATTGTACTGCCTATCATTATCGAATTATTTGATGAGTAAAAATTTGGAATACTAGCTTATAATCCAAATGAAATGACAAAATTAGACAGTCACTGGTATTTAGTATGCATATTTTGCACTCGTTCAACAAATTTTTCTAATGAATTTTACTATTTGAGTTTTGTGAAATCTATTTTAACAATTCTGATGCAGGATAATTCTTATTTAGGAGATGCATAAATAATGTTATTGAATTCTTACTAATCTTCTTTAAGCTTTTGATCTTTAGAGAAGAAAGGAGATAGAAATAGATTATTTAAAATAACTAATGGGTATCACTGGCTATAAAGATTTATTGGTTTTAAATTTGAAAATAGCCTAAATTGTTTGCCCGTAGGAAATGCTGATGAAGACATTTACAAATATGCAATTTTTTATAGCATTTTCCTATTTTATTGCAGAGTTTGCATCATTCAAAGGTTGTTTCATAGTGAGGTATTTAGATGAAGTACCTTAACAGATTGTTTGAGCCAAATCTATCCTAATCATCTGGCTTCACTGAGAATTATGAGACTGTTACCAAAATATTAGTTATTCACAAACAAGCAAGAACTGGTTTAAGATGTGATGCCTGAGGGAAGCCTTGGTTGCAGTGACAATGAGATGGTGGAGTTTAAAATCCTAAGAGAAGTAAGCAACCTCAGAACATTTTGGTTTGCTCAGTGATCTCTTTGGCAGGATCCTGTGGGAGACTGCCCTGGTGTGAAGGAGCTGGTTGGTCTTCGAGGACAATGGTGTCAAAGCACAGGAATGGTCCGTCCCAATGTGCAGGGAGCTGAGCAGGTGTGGCAAAAAGGCCAGCATGAATGAACAGGCTACTCCTGACTGAGCTCAAACCCCAAAAGAAAATACATAGAAGACAGAAGCAGGGAGAGCTCCCTGGGAAGAATATAGAAACATTGCCCGAGCCTGCAGGGGTGGAATTAGGAAAGCCAAACCTCATGGAGCTGAAGCTAGTGAATGATGTAAAGGGCAACAAGAAGGGTTTCTGCTAGTATGCTGGCAGCAAAAGGAAGAGCAAGGAAAATGTGGGCCTGCTGCTCAGTGGGGCAGGGAACTGCGTGACAAATGACATGGAAAAAGCTGAGGTACTCTATGTCTTTTATGCCTTGGTTTTCACTGCTTTACTGGTAAGGTTTGCTCTCAGGTGCCTCCCAGATTCCTGAGTTTAGTGGCTGAGTCTGAAGGAGTGACACATTACCACAGCAGAGAAAGAGGTGGGGGGAGGTTAGTCATTAAGACCCATTCAAGGGTGGTGAGGAAGCCGGCCAATGTCACTGCAAGGCTGTTTTCTATCACTACTGGAAGGTCATGGTGATTAGGGAAAGTTTCTGATGACTGAAAAAGAACAAATGTTTTGTCCATCTTCAGAAAGGGAAGAGAAATGACCTGGAGAACTACTGGCCCATCAAGGTAACCTTACTCCTTGGAAAGATTAAAAAGCAGATAATTCCAATTAGATATTAGGGAAACCTTCTTCACCATGAGAGTGGTCAAACACATGAAGAGGTTGCCCAGAGAGACAGTGATGTCTCCATCCTTGGAGATATTCAAAATTCAGCTGGATATGGCTCTGGGCAACCTGGTTTAATTGTACTGGCTTTGAGCAAGGATCTGGACTAGATGACCTCCAGAGATCTCTTTCAACCTGAATTATTCTACGATTCTAAAATTTTCAGAATTTTAATATTTTTATTTTTAATCTCAGTTACAGGAAATATTTAGACAAGTCAAAATCTGTTTAGTCATAATACTGGCCACACTAATATGTTCTGGATTTTCTAGAATAAGGAGAACTTACTTGAATGAGTACCATCAAACTTCATGAATACAGCTACCTTTCAGAACTGAGATGGTTCTTATTCAATGCACAGGCAGAACTAAAATAGCAGTGACTGTCTAGACATGCTTCTAAACCCATATGTAGGCACATGAAAAAGCCAATTTTCAACTTTAAAGTTAGTTTTTAAACGTGAGTGATCAACAGCCTCCACTGAGGTCATATTTATCAGGATTAGGGTAAGAACTTACCCTGCTTACAGCTTAGATGTAACCTTGACAATTTAATGGATCTGTCATTATTCACACATACACACTTTTTTTCTGCCTGTGTTATATAGCAGTATCTTGTAATTCAGAGCAATAACCTACACTGCAAATTAGAGATACAATGATATCGCATTCTGTCCTGTAATTTCTAAGCTAAATACTACAGCCATTATGTTGCAAACAGGAAATACATTAAACTGTTACTAAATGCTGTTTTGTGCATGAAAAGAATGTTCTAAGGACCAGTTAGAAATCATTATTATTAAAAAATTATCAAGGATACCAAAATGCTGCAGTAAAGCAATCAGTAAAAAGTACAATGAAATGAAGATGGGAACTTCCATTATTTATTCATTTGATTTCCTAACAATAACCCCCCCAAAAATCAAAGATTGACAGTAACAGAATTCTGAAAATGCTTTATCATATATAATTTCTTTAATTCATTTATAAAGTCATGAATATTTAAATGAGAATTATTGCCCACATCTTTTATTAGGAGCAACATATTCTAGAGATCCATATGTCAAAAAGATGTTTTGCTCATTCTTGTCAGAGATATACATTTTTCCAAAAAAAAAAAAGACAGACATTAAAATGTTTTCAAATTTCTGTCTTTAACAACAAAATTGTTATAAATTATGAGTTAAGGGAACAGTTTTATTTTGTAGTCACTATTGCTGGGACATTTCTAGGTTCTCCAAATTACAGGTAATTTTGCCACTATGTATAAAAACCACAGTTTAATGAAATGCTTAAGTCAAATAAACCAACAAAAAAAATAGCCCAAATCCATATTTATTTTAAATTGCATCAGAATTATTTAGTTAGCTTTTTCTCTGCTGCAGCTGATAAATAATTAAGTTGGCTATGACATATTTGCACCATCTGTATATTTATAGTCATTTTCTTTGCATGCTGATTGTGAGGAAAACATTTTCAGTTTCAGACTGATTTGATTTAAAAAATACAAAGTGGATTGATTAAAGTGATCATATTAATTTTTTCCTTTCATTTATAATTATTTAATTCTGAAAATCAACATAAAGACAAGAAGGAAAGACTGACAGCAAAAAAAAAAAAAAGGAGACTGAAGAAAAAATGGCAGTGAGATGCCAAATTCTTGCACAATCTTTACTTTGCAAATATTTACAATTACATTTGAACAATTTTTAACAACATTCCTTGAAGTTAGTATTTTGAATTATTTAACAAGCTACAGGATAAATAGCAAAGATTTCAGGAAGAGGTAAGTAGAGTTTAAGAGTTAAAGTTTTGTATTTTCCATTCAAAATCAGCAAAACCATAGCAGGTTTTTAAAACTATGAACTAGCTTTATTTTGCATGCTTTTCATGAAAGAAAAACATGCTTATTTAAGGAAAAAGTAAGGGCATTTTACTGATAGCTAGAATTACCAATGGTACCTTTCTTCTGGCAACTACTAGACCACAGAAAGCCATGACTTACTTTAGTCTTAAGCTTAATTCGAACATACCCTGCCCAAATAAAACAGCAGAAGGAAAGGACTTTTTGCTACCATAGCAGAGACCAATAAATGAATAATTTAAAAGGAAGAAGACATCCTGATTTTTAATCTGTCCATTTAGTAAAACATAATTCATAATCTCTCCAAAATAGTTATTACTGAAGGAATAAAGCACCCCAGTTCACCGTATAATTCAATACGATGGCAATGGTCGCAGTGATGGCAATATGTAATAACATGGAAGATAAAACAGAAAAGCTGCAGTTCTAAGTCCCATAGATCATAAGAAAAAAATGAGCTACTGCAAACGTACCACAAAATCTTGAAAATAGTTTTATTAGAACTGGCTGATATTGTATTCTCTTTAGCACATTGTCTTCACAGTCCCTCTCAGCCTCTTACTTTCCACTGCTAACTTTCTGCTTAATCTTCTCTTCATGGCTTCCTTTAGTTTTGTATATTTATATGGTTACAGATTGAGTTACAAATGGTAACTGTTTATTTCTCATGCCTTCTTTCTCACCTTTTGAAACTATTTTCATTCTCCTTTCAGTGCTGAATGTAGGTTATATCAGTCTGGAGTCACTACTCAGGCAGCCAAACTACTTCACAGAATAGTAAAGATTAATTTCTCTCTGACAAAGCTATTTCACTTATTTCTCAAGACATCTAGAGACAGGCTCATTTTTTTTTTGTGTACTATTGTTTATGGAACTTAATTAAGTAAAAGGAAAATTTGAAGGGGTAGTTTGTAAAGAATTCAGATGAAGGTCATGTGTACCAAGCAAGTTCAAAGGTGCATGTGCTGAAGAATGAAATCACTGAAATAATTGATAACTGAGTTAAGATCTGATTTTCAGTCCTTTCGGACCCCAGTGGAACAACAGATGCTTGGTATCTCAGGAGCTGCTCATGACTTGTTAATGGGCAACAGCACACAGAAAGAAGTATATACATGCACTGTCCAGAAGAGTTTGCCTCAGTACAACTGGGAACACTCTGATAATACAATATACTGCATTTAAGATGGACATACTTATAGAGCTTTGGATGTGGTAGGCTTTATGGTCCAATAATTGAAGGATTTGGAGATTGAAACTGATTAGGTATATTATTCTTATTTTGATTCCTCACAGATTTTTCACTGATACATGATTCCACATCTGTAACTACCTCATGCAGGTTTCTTATCATTTACATAGAAATTGAAGCTGAACAGAATATAAGTAGAAGCCTCATGAGATATTTCTTCTTTTATTTCTATCACAGCTGTTCAATGACTTGTATTAGTCTCATATTTTACATAGATGATGCAGTTCTGCTTTCTTTATCTCCACTAGACCTGCAGCAATTTATGGAAGATTTTTATTTATTTATTTATTTTTATATAAGCTTGTAGCTTAGATTCACTGAGAATTATAAGAAGACCAAAGTTATTATCTTTAACTGGTCTAGAATTACTCATGTGCGTGCCTTACTTAGAAATAGGATACAAGTGAGTGTGTGGGGAAAAAGATACATTAACAGGAATAAACAGATATTTCTTTCATTTCTGGTAAAGAATATGCATCTTCCATTTACAGTGTGGATAACCATTCAGAACTTTCTCATCTCTATTATTTCTAAAGTTTGCTTTTGCAGGTCCTAGAGGTATACTGAAAAGACAAAAGTGACAGCTTTTTGAATTCTGACTTTCTCCTCTGCAGCCATATTTAATACTATTTACTCTGACCTCATGTTTATTGTTTTTAAATACTCTTTAGACAACTAACATGGAGTAGTGAAAATCTGAAAGAAAAAAAGAGGCAAATTATTCATTTTATTGTGTACTCTAACAAAACTTGGTACTATTCCAAGGGATAAAGTATAGTTATTAAAATAAAATATTACCAAATGAATTTATGGAGTTAGTTTGTTTAAAGCACTTTGTTCAAAATGGGTTTGTATTATCTGGTCTCTGAATCTTTTCTTGTTTCAATTATATTCTGCAGTTCTACATGTTTCATTGTTCTTTTTTATTCTTATATTGAAAAACGCTCCTCCTGTGTTTGTATAAAAAGTATTTCAGTGCTACTCAAAAAGAAAGACTAATAAAGCTTATCATCAGCTGCAACCTGCTATTTATCAGCATCTTACCATACACTATTCCAACAAATCAAAAATATACATGACTTTTCCACTAAGAGATAATTATTAATCATTCCAGGCTTTCATATGAAGCCATAAGGAGAAATTTATGAATAGCTAAAGACTATTCTCATAGAGAATTTCCTTCTTCATGTTTATAAAAGTGCCCTGTGAAAAGCTCGGAAAATGTCTGTATTAAATTTTAATGAACATTATCTGTGACTTTTTTGCTCAGTTGTGTATTTCTGCCTGCCTGAAGGCATACAGTCAAGTCAAAGGAAGTCATATCTGTGTTTAAAACAAGAAAAACAAAAAGTACCAACAAAGAAAAAGACAAGAAGGGTGAAGCAATGGCCTGTGTAGCTCCCGGCTATGAACAGAGTCTTTCTAGCTCCCACCCTTCTAAGAGCATTGTTCTGCAAATGCTGAGATGCGAGATCAAAATGTATCAGTCCATTGAAAGGCTGGGGTACTTGAGAAAGACTGAGAATGCTGCAAATCAGGCAAGCTGTTCTCCCAGCAAAAAAAAAAAAAAAAGGACCTGAATCAGTTATCCATAGAGAAACTAAGCTTAGCTAAAGAAACAATTTTATGGGAAGGTGTTGATTTTAAAATTTTAAACCTTGATAATCTTTACTTTGGTGGAACACTAGTGTTTTAAATAATTATTTGGGGGTGGCAGGGAAAGAGGAATGGTAGAAGGCTGAAAGAAGAACAGATTAAAGGAAGAGAAAAAGGAAAAAAATAGAGAAGTTATTCAATTACCTTTTACTGTACTGTTACCCAAAGAAAGAAATCCTCTTTGAGACTAATTTCAATTCATCCTGATGAAATATTTAAATTAATACTAACAAGGTGGAGGTTAGGACTATAATTTGAATTATAAGAAGACTGAGATAAGGAGCTTGTTATTGTGACATGCTTGAGAGATATAAGTGAAAGAACATCCTTGACTTTCACAGATATTACTATTTCAAGTCACGGTGGACTGCAGATTAGTACCCCAAAAACAAAGGTAAAAATCACTGGTAACACAGTTTGATAAACACATGTAAAGTTCTGTAAATCTTGTAGTATATTTTCTAGTTTGTGGCAAATGTTCTTGCCAAAGCACTTGTGACTACAGATGCAAGTGCAAACAGAGGTATTTTCAGAAACTGAGTCTCAGAATTAAAAAGTCATTAAAAGTTGAGGCAAAATCCATTTTATAACAGAAGTTATAAACTTTTACAGAAATCAGAAGAAAAAAAAATAAGTTTTTTTGCAGCAGATGAAAATCTGCATAACCCTTCCTTGCATCTAGGAGATGAGGGAGGATCCCAAACACCCTGAAAATATCATCCCTGTGATCAGAAGTTAATTGTTAATTATAGCCACTATCTTTCCCTTTGTTTTTTTTTTAATCGTCCTGGCTGTCATTAATGGCATCAGGTTTTGATTCAATCATTTTGGTCTCCAATTTTGTGTTGGAAAAGTGTTGAGAAAAAGTAGAAACTTCCTGTCAAGATTTGATCAAAAACAAAGGTAATGTGTATTCCTCAGTATGTTTATATTTATTTTTACAGCCCGTACTGAATCCCCCCAAATTAGCAATCTCCTGTAGTAACCACACATCAGCATTAACTAGAAGGAGAATAACAGAACACAGCCCAATCCATGTTGCATAATAAAGGCCTCGATAGCTCAATGAGAGGTTGTTGAATCCACTGACATTTATTTACACTCTAAATAAAACACATTGGATGGGTTTGTTCCCTCTTTGACAGTTCCTGCCATGTATGTAACCTGACTCAAGATGGTAGTCAGTGACCTACTACATCTCCCTTGCCTGTCCCATCGCCTCTTATGCCATCTACCACCCTCCTGCCTCCAGCTGCTGACATCCATCCCCTGATTAATGGTGGCCACACTGCTTGATCTGGGAACAGGGGGAAAATAGGGAAAAAGTAGCTTGTTTGGGGAAATGACACTTCCTTTGGGAGAGAACAGGAATAAGGAGAAGAGATGGGATAAGGGAGTCATCTCATCCAAAGACCGCACTCCTTTCTTCACTCCTGGTCTGCTATTTCCCAGCTTCCTGTTGATGGGGATAAGTGTTACCTTCTGGAGTTAGGAAACAATAGGGTAGACAGCTCCATAAGAAACTGGTGGGTCTTCAATGACTTCTCTGCTGTGCTCTGAGACCAAAACCACAAAAACTCTTTCTTTCTAAAAGGCCTAGCACACTAACTCTCTTGACTTACACTTGCTTCACTTGACTATGTCTCTTGCCGTTTCCCAGCTTCAGCTGATGACACCTTATCTCCAAAAATGAACTAAATCTGTTTCTGGAGATCTGAAGCAGATGAGCAGTTCACTAGAGCAGATGGAACCAGGATAGAGGAATTCTTGGAATTCAGTTTATCTCTCTGTATCAGCTAAACAAATCTGCTCCAAATCTGTGTGGCTCATGGTACACAAAGCAGGAGAGGAGAGAACTACAGAACTTACTGGTGTTCATATCTTTTTCTTTGTGACTATGCCAGAAAACTGCAGCAATTGCAGACATCTACTTTCCTCTCTAAACTTTGACCTGGAGTAAATATAAATCTGATATATGGTGTAAATATACCCATTACACCACAGATAGCCCTGATTCAGCTGACTGAACTTGCTTGATTATGGAGTACCCAAAAATTTTGAGACAAGCATCCAGAAGAAGCTCTGAAAGTCCAGGTGGAGTTTCAAACAACATAAATGAGCAACAGCTGAACTTGCATTTCAATCAGAGTTTAAACTCGGATGCACTGTAAATATAGCTTAAGATAAGAAGGAAGATCAACATGCATTCCTGCTCTACTTTTCACATGCTCATGATAGAGCTGTAATCCAGGAAATATGACTTTTACCGTTACCTGCAGGAGGCCGCAGGCTGGTCGCTGCCGTGGCCGTGCCGGGGCTCAGGACTTGTCTGGCTGGTTTGAGCGCCTGCGCCGGGGCCCCGGGGCTGCTGCTGCCCTGCTCCAGCGCCAGCGCCGGCGCCGGCGCCGGGCCGGGCCGGGCCGGGCCCCTCTGGGGAGGGGGTGACACCCCCGGCAGTCACTGCCTGGCAAACAATAGCCCTTTGTGTGCGCGGGGCGGGGCGGGGCCGCTGTCACACTGCCGCTGGCAGCCCCGGCCAGGGAGGCGGCCTGGGCGGGGCTGGGAGGGGGGTGAGGGAGACCCCCGTGCACCCAAGGCTGAGGAGGCAGGGTTTTCTGCTGTTACTATCAAATTCTTCTGGGTGAAGACCCGGGCAACTGAATATGACATCCCACCACCTTGAAGAAGACTGATACTCTTGACCGTAAGTGGTAGAGAAAATTTGGAAAGGTGAGCATGACACCAAAGAAAAGGGATAGCTGTTAAGTTTTTTTGTATAACAGTATTAACTATATTATTACTAATGAAGTTTTCCAGAATTAATTCGGACTGTGAGGTTTTTATACTACTGTAAATGGACTAAAAACTGTTATATTTTGATTAGACTGTTAAGATTTTAATTAGATTAACAATAGTGTTTACTCCACATATATGGTGTGTTCCCTTTTGTCTGTAAGTATATTTTGACCATAACAAAGATCAAACGCTGGAGAAATTTAGGTTACATTATGACATTCCTAATATATCTTCCCCCAACAAAAAAAAATAATAATGGTTTAAGCCAGACATCAGTGACAAAAATTCATGTGACTTTAGATTTGGAACCAAGATCAAATTTTCCTCAAGATTAGATCAGATTAGCAGTGGCTGTTTTTTGTGGTTTAGTTTTGTAGAATGATGTATTGTCTGCTTCTCAAATTGTCTTTCAATTTAACTGTTTCAATGCTATTGCAGAGAACTTAGCCATGCTCTTGATCTCTGCTTCTTTATCATTTCTTCTAGTTATTGCAGAGTATTCCTAAGCCCATCAGTAACTGTAGGGTTTAGAGCACAGCAAGCCCATCTGCTCCCCCATTCTCAGTGTTTTAAGCAGATTCCTGACCACAGTTTCAGTTGAAGCCCTTAACTTTCTCCCCTTACAAACACAGCTGTTAATAGTAATCAGCACAGGACCACCTGGTTGGCTGCCACCATCCACATGCACGGAAAAACAATCAATCTCGGAGGTCATAGACTGCAACCTTTAACACATCTACATTATCTGATCGTGAAACCAGGTGAAATTTCCTCTTCAAGAATGATATTCTTGTACGAATATTTGAAAGGCTTTTTTTTTTTTTTTTTTTAAGGCTAATACAAAGATGCTTTTCACAGGAATTACATACTATTGCTGTTCAAAAAAAGTTAGTGGCCTATAGGTGTTTAGAGTTAGCTAAATGCATAAATTAAGAAATTAAGCCATACAACTTTATTTGACTTTAATGAGTGTTATGTGGCAAAATACCAGTGTAATCCAAAAGGTGTAGATCTTAGCTGCTAATACTGAAGTACAAAAGGGTTTTCATCAGGTTAAATGTACTCCACATCACCTCTCAACCCTTTAGATTTCAAGGAGAAGTAATAAAGTTCCAATCTCACCATTTCAAAATGGGTCAGTTAGCCACATGAAAATTCAAGTACAATTGTACTTGATTTAGCTGTGGTGGCAGTTTTACTAATTGGCCAGGTGTTTATAGTTAATCTGTTATACTTTTGTTTATTTTTGTGTGATACAACCAGTTTTATATAGATAGCATTAACAAGCAGAGCAGAGAAATACAGGTCTTTTATGATAACAAAGACCTTGAGAAGTGGAGACACAGGACATAGCATAGAGGAGTATAGGTATGGGATGGAAAGAGATGGGGCACAGGCTGACACTAGAGACCCCACGGCTATAAACAACTCGCACATAGTCAGTTAAAAAAATGCAGACCCAGAGATGGACAAAACTGGTTTTAGGGCGGAAAAAAAAAGAGAACAAAGAAATAGTAGCTAACATATGTAAAGGCCACTGTATATAGTAATTTGGATGTGATGTGGAGCTACAGACCAGTGAAGAAAGGACAAAGATGGAAAAAGTGTGTTAGCAAACATACAAGAATGACCACAAGTGGATCCTAGAGTGAGGAAGATGAAACCATCAACATGAACATCATACTCCTCCTAGTGAAGGACTCCAGATGCTGACAACTCACTGTAACACTCTACCACCAACACCAGGATGAGAGACCACCAACCTTAGGACCCAGAGGAATAGGGGAAGGGTGAACATAACATCAGGAAAAGGGTAGAAAATAAGAAGTGTGTGGATAACAATTTTAACCATATTATTATTATTGAAACTTTTTCTGCATAGGTATATTCTTTCTCCTTCTGTAATAATTACATCTGGACTAATAAGGGTTCTTGGATTAGATAGTTAAAGTTTTTATTATACTAACAATAAATTCTTGTAAATTCTTCTTCAATAAATCCTAGTGGTCCTTTTGTTGCTGATAACTGTTGCTGATGATCCATAGAGGCCCTTCTTGTTGCTCTTCACTTCTCTCACCTGGTTCAGCTCCAGATGGGCTTTGGCTTTCCTTACCCTATTCCTGCATGCTCAGACAATGTCTTGATATTCCTCCTGGGTCACCTTTCCCTGCTTCCACATGTTGTATGCTTCCTTTTTATAGTTGAGTTTTGTCAGGAGCTGCTTGTTCATGCATGCACTCCTCCTGCCACTTTTGCTTAACTTCCTGCTCTTTGGGATGGACCATTCTTGAGCTTGGAGGAGGTGATCCTTGAAAATCGACCAGCTCTCCTGGACCCTTATTCTCTCCAGGACCATATTGCATGGGATCCTTCCAAGCAGGTCCTTGAACAGTCCAATCTGCTCCTGTTGAAGTCCAGGGTTGTGATTCTGGTCTTTACCCTGCCCCCTCCTCACAGGATCCTGAACTCCATCATCTCAGAGTCACTGCAGCCAAAGCTGCCCTCGACCTTCATGTCCCCAACCAGTTCTTCCTTGTTTGTAAATATGAGGTCCAGCAGAGCGCCTCCCCCTATTGGCTCCTCCATCTCCTGTGTTAGGAAGTTGTCCTCAATGCACTCCAGAAACCTTCCCAGATTCCTCATCTAATTCTTCCAGATCAGACAATCTGTAGCAGCCAGCCTCCTACCCACAGTGTCACCTGTGTTGGTCTGCCCTCCAGTCCTGACCCATAAGCTCTCATCTGGCCTCTCATTCAACCCCAGGCAGAGCTCCAGGCATCCCCACTGCTCTCTCACATAAAGGGCAACTCCCCCTCCACACCATCTGTATCTGTCCTTCCTAAGAGCTTGTATCCATCCATTGCAGGGCTCCAGTCATTGAGAGCATATATAGGAACAACAAAAAAAATGGGTCATGTTATAGGAAAGGGGACATCTCTGATGTATGGTATCACTGGCCTGCAGAAAGAAGTATATAGGCTTGATAAGAAGCAACTCCTTACCTATATAACCATCCATTTTTATGCCTTCAGTAATTTTCTCCCAGAAAAAAACTTAAATGTAAAGAGAAAAGTGAGAATATCAGTACTATTGTCACCTTTAGAGAAAAATCTGTATTCCTTAAAAATGACTGCCCAATGTTAGTTACAAAACAAAGAGTTTCCAATTACTGAGATTTCTACTATCTTGAAAATATCTATAGTATCTCCATTACTTCTGAAAACTTCTGGCTTTAATTTAGGAATACTTTTCACTAAAGCTTTGCAGAAAATTTCAACAGATGCATTTTCCCCCCAAACGTTAAGTAGCAATCTATTTTATTAATATACAAAACTACTCAGAATTGATGTTTCCCAAAAGAACTTATAGTAATTTAGAGGAAAACCTAAGAAAACAAATCAGTTCAAAATTTTGGTCCTACAGGAGTCAAAGAAAATTTTATCATTTCATTTACTGCAAAAATAATTTTTGACTCATTCATTCTCTTTCATGCTGGCCATTGCATATTCAAGAATTCCCCCTTCCCCCAAAAAGCCCTCACTCACTGTTCCCAAATCACTGAAACATGTATATTAACAATAAATTCAAAATGTATTTTATCATTAAAAATGCCATCAGATTTCAGTTTCATTATGTGTCTATGTTCAGCTTCATTTTGACTATCTTGTTAATCAAACAGATTTTCCCAAATCTGCAAAGGGCATCAAAGTTTTCCACTGGGTTATATTTTTGACTCCAAAATTCTGGACCTAATTTTTAAGTAAATTACCATGACAATTGTTTTAAATAATAATTGCTTTTTATGTGCTATACATTTATTAGTATCTGAGACCTGATGAGCATAAAACTTAAAACACCTGGCTCTGAGAACATATGAAATTCACAATCCCATATCTGGCACCTTCCTTCTCTACACCGTTATTGGAGAGTGCCAGGTGCTTAATGATAGAATATATAACAGCCAGTACACCGAATGAGGGGACGTTCAGACCCATAAGCAAAACAAAAGGAAACACAAAAAACTGTGATATGGGGAGGTGAACAAGGGTATCAATAGTCATCATTCTGATTAGACTTTATAACAAAACACATGAACATTAAATTCTGAAAACTAAACTAAGGAAATTGTTAGGATCATATTGTATGCTGATAACAGACTATTATAATGAATAATCTTGAGACATCAGATTAATGTGATTGTTCAACATTTTGAAATATGGCTTTAACAGGAATAAATCAGAGATTCATTGTGTATAGGATATACAAAACCACTCTTGACAGCTGCCTATTTAAATTTTGTGAAGCTGAGAGGAGCTATCCAAGGCATATTTAGAATCACGTAAATATAGGAACCTAAGATGTTTAATTGCAATCTTGGCTCTCATACATTTTCATGTTTAACTATATGAGTGAGTGTTCGGATGCCTATAGACATGTTTGCTGCTTTCAGTGATAATGAAACAGTGATAATAGCAGCAAGAAGCATCTTTTATTTTGCTAATGTCTACAAAATATGAATAAAATTTTCCTATCAGAAATTCGCATCAGGATCTCAGAGGCCACATGAGACTCAGTCACACAGAGTCTATATGAATCAGTTGCTTGCAATAAGACCTCAAATCTTGTTCCTGTAAAAACTGAATTGAGCCTTACTAATATTATTCATCTGCACTATCTCACTTAATTCCATGCACATTTGAGTAATTGGGTATTGGGGTAGTACTAGGGTGGTCCTATTTATCTCTGCTGGAAATCATTGAGTACTACAATCTTTATTCTAAGAGGAGTGTAATAAATAAGACTGGATTCTGATTCCCCATATGCATTTGCACAAAGAAGTGCAGAGGGCACAATAATAAACAGCAAAGAACTACAAAATATTTCCAATCTAATTTGTTTTGTTTCTATTTTGGTATTTAAATTATTATCTGAACATGTGTAAATAACTACAGTGTACACACATTTGAGTTAGTCATCTAGACTCTCTACACAGACAATAGAGAGAAACTGGTACTTTTATAGGGTTATTCTTCCCGTCCAAGAGTAAATGTTTAAAATCATGTGACTTGCTCACTTGAAAGTGCCTTCTTCTCTGTAATGAGAATACAAGCACTTAACTCAGGAGACAACTGAAGTTTAGCAAAATTAATCCTAACCTCAGAGATTATATCAATTATTTTATTTGTGAACAATGTTTATAACCATAAATTCCATTAATGGGATTTGCTTTGTACTTCTCTTTTAACTGAGGTATTTGAAGTGACATGGCTGATTGATATTTTTAAGTGAGTGAGGCTGATTCTAGACCGAAAGGTCTTCCTTTCAGCGTGATGAGAGGTGGTTGAACTCATAAAAAATTGCTTATCCTAATACATAAGGTTTTCATATATAGTTGACCATCTTTTGTAATAAGTCTCATTGTCATCTATAGATTTCATAGTACTTCATAAAAAAGAAAATCATCATCACCTGGGATGACATAAACTGATGTGGGGAAAATTAATGAAAAGTAAAAGGTGATATATTGTGTATATATACACACATACATATATACACATATATATTATACATATACATATTATACATTAGAAATGTCTGCTTCTAAGAAGTATTCTACAAGCTAACACAAAAGTCTGTCTGGTCTTGTATTGTATCTTTCAACAGTAGTCAAAAGAAGATAACTGGAGAAGTGTGGCAAACTTTTGGTGATAGATATCTGGTATGCTCTCTGAACTTCCAGTGATCTGTGGCTTACGGAAATCCTGAGACAGAGATTTTATCTCTGTTTTCTATTTTTAAAAATTTGCACCAAACAAATACAAACTCATTGTACCTATGATCCAAGTAAGAACTAAATAAATAAACCCATATAGCTGCTGGATCTTGAACTAAAAATCCCTGCTGAGATTACATGCCAGATATTTTGTTATTTATTTCATAGTTGGTGCTGGAGTTTTGCATGCTTCTTTGAGTGGAATTAAGCTTGAACATAGAGGTCCTGAACGTGAGCTAATGTGAGGGAGTTACATACCAAATCTACAATGCTAATATGAATGTAAGGGCTTGATCTGGGGAAAGGTGTTCAGACACGTTTGGTAGGGACTGTAAGTTTAATGCCTCCTGATGACCTTTAAAAGCCTCTTACAGCTTTCAGACACACCAAGCACCAACAGTTGTTGGGAAGCAGGTTTACAAATGTGAGCAACAGGGGCTTCCTGCAGTGTGCACATCCATCCACCTACTGTGGGGCTGCCAACCACCATGGCTTCTGGGTGGGAACCAGCACAGAGTGACAGCCTTGGTTTATAGAAAGAGAAACAGCAACATGGAGATGTACACAAGCTTATCCCTCAAGGTACCTGTGGAAGCGAAAGTGAAACTCATGTAGTCAGAGGCTAGTGTTTGGGGAAGAGTTAAGTGGATGAGGATTTATTCATGCAACTTTCAAAACACAAAATCCCAGAATCGGTGAGGTTGGAAGGGACCTCTGGAGATCATCTAGTCCAACCCCCCTGCTCACAGCAGGGTCACCTACAGCAAGTTGCTCAGGACCTTAAAATGAGTGCGAGTTACATCATTCTTCTGGATATGTTTGATCTTGCAATTGTCTATATTAAATTTCTTTCATTACTGTTTCAGTCAGTCTCCATTTGTCAGAATGTTTCTGTGACCCTAACAGTGCTTTGTAGCCTTGAATAACTGACTTAATCTTGTGTTGCTTAGCGATATTATCACTCTATTATTTGTATTGAGGCTGTATATCATCATTATATATCTGTTCTGACATTTACTTGCTGGAAATGCGAATAAGAAAAACGATAAATTTTTGTCTCAGTAATTATTTTAAAATTAATATTAGGTGTGACTTCTTGTTCAGAAAGAGGTTGCATTCTCTTTTATTAACTTCCAAATAAATGACTAATAAGTCAGTGGGACACCTCTTTCTTAAATTTCTGTCATGCAGTCAACATTTAAACCTATATTTTTTTTAAGTGTTGTCATTAGTTTATAATCCAGAAACCTGTCAGTTTACTCTGAAAGGGATCAGAACATACACAAAGGCTGGGAAGCAGCAAGAATGGGGAGGGTGTGCTGGGAGCCGACAGTGACCCCCAATACAGGCCAGGGCAGGACCCAGGTGCAGCCCCACCATCCCCAAGCCAGGCTGGGGTGGTGACATGGACAGGGTCCACCAAGAGCCCCAGTGAGGTGAGGTAACTGGTCAGGTGTGGGGTCTGCCCAGTAAGGCCGGTCAGGAAATCAGAACAGCAGGAGACAGGGTGGGACACAGGCACACCTCTGGCACAGTTGGGCAAGGACGAGGTGCCCAGGTCCGACCTGAACTGGGGCTCCTGGGCCCATGAGTGGGGGGGGTGGGGTGGAGAGCTCAGGTGAGGCTGGTCAGTGCAATAAAGGACTATTAGTGCCCTCAGGCATGAAGTTGTTTGTTACTATATTATAAATATAGATTATCTCACAATATCTCTAAATGTAAATTTCCTGCCAGTAAAAAAAAAACCTTGTCTTCCATTATTTTTATTTAGACAGAAAAAAATCTGGTTTTGTGGATGTGTCAATTTCTGTAAAATCATCTATATATGAGGTCTTACTGAAGGCAAAGCTGAAGTCAGGATTCAAAGTTAAATGCAAATCTTCCCCCTCATTAGAACTTTATCTAACTAATATCCCTTTTTCATAGTTCTAATTTCACCTATATGCATAAAAATGTAAATTTGCCCTCATATTACTAAGGAAGGAACAGGGTTATATGCATCATTTATAAATACCCTCATGATGTATTCGAATAGTGCACTGGTAAGCAGCAAGATAAGATCTTGGAAAGGCAGCTAAGTGGCTAGACACATGGATTATGAGTTCAAAAAGTAGCTGGAATACTGAAAGGAAATTTGACTTTGAGTGAAATGAAGAAAAACTATTAATAGCTCTACTCGTACATCAGGTGTGTGCACAGGGCAAAACATAATTCTAGAACAGTATCACATGCTGGCTAATGAGGGGCATTATAGGTGCAACAGGAATTGAATGGTTTAGGACAGAGGATCCCAAGTTGCACTACATGTACTGCTGGGAAAGCAGGACTTCAAAGTCGTCTATGGGTTGGCATAAAACTGTGAGCTGCTGTTGCTGCTGAATACCTGATATCACTGCTGCAACTGTTCTGCAGTGACAGCTGCTGCTGATGGCTGGACTTGACAAAAAAAGTTTGCAGATGACAAGCTCAATAAATGTTTGTTACCTGACTTTAATGAAACATTAAAGAGAAAAATAGTAGAACTTTGTTTTATTTCACAGAAATAAAATATCAGCATTTCTTTTGCCACCCCAGTTGGTTCTGCAGTAAGCCAGTTTCTGAAGGACATTCGTACATAAATATTAGATACTTATGCTCTCATTTTTTTGCATTTGTTGTTCTGTGAATAAAGTGTCAGTCAGCACATAGGAAGATCTTATATTAAAAATGTGAAAAGCCACTTAGTAATGAATTGCAAAGACTATATTTATTTTTTTGCTGTATATACACTGTTCATCCCTGTAGTATTGTTCCTGTTTCATAACCACTCTTAAAAGATCAGATCTGAAAGCCCAAAGAAAGGTTTTTGTGCCTGAAAGCTTGTCTGCTTTTTCAAACAATCATTGGTCTAATAAAAAGTATTACTGCTCCTCCAAACCCTGCCTTGCTATATTCTTAAACCATCACAGTTATAATCTCACAAATACATAAAATCCCATTAAGGCTGTGGAGTTTTATCTAGTCTGGAAATGCGTATGCTTCTCATCTTTTAAACTCAAACGTGTAGCTGTAGACTAAATTTAACCTTTCCGTTTTATAAGAGCTTCCTTCATGCAGTGTATCATATGCATTAAACTTCCTCTTTTAACAGTGGAAGGGCTTGTTAATTTTTAAATAAGCTTTCTCTCTCTGAATGATTCTCCTGTCTCCTTTCAGTTCCACAGATTTATTGGTAGTACTGATGGTGACAGGGCTGGTGATGCCATTCCAGTCACAACCAGCAGCTCTAACATGACAAAAGCAGCAACCTTTTTGCTCTGTCAATGCAGCAGCAGCAGCAGCAGGAGGTTTTTTTCTTCAGCTGTAAGGAGGGTTTATTATATATTTAAAGTGTATATCCACTGCCCTGTGAAGAGCTTTCATAAATTTGGCTCCAGCAGTTCTATTCCAGCTGCCATCATCAATACCAAAGAGACTTTATTTAGGTGAGTTGGACATCTTTATAATTTCAATGCTCGACATACTGATGATATCCCTAAGATCTCTACCAAAAATTATCGACTTATCATATGATAAGCAGTTTCCAGCAACTGATAAATCACATCCTATATAAAGAGAAGAGATAAATAACGCTACAGCACTTCATTAAACGTGTAACCAAGCTTTAAATAAACATCTTTTCATATACAAAATTTTTTTAGTAGCTCTACAAATTTACTCCAGGAAAAGGCTAAGAATATTGTAATTATTATCTGGCATGCACTGTAGTTTTTTAAACAAGTAATACTCAACTTCACATTTAAACTGGAATGGCCATTATAGCTACTACTCAAAGGAAAGTGTACAGTGTGTGTGTGTGTGGGGGGGTCTATAAAGAACAGTTAGTGGCTTTTCCATTTGTTTGCAAAGCTTTTCTTCTAAGCATACTTAGTCAAATATGCAGAAGCTACTGAATTTATCTAAAATCTCAGTTTGAAGATTTAGTATTCAGTGGACTGGTAGCTCTCAATTTCATTAACAGCCATCACTTTGGAAATCAAAGAGTAAATAACGTGGAGTCACAGCATTTTAAGGCAGCATGGATGTAAGTAGCAGGACATCAACGTACCATTTAGACATTACAGAGCAGATTCTCTGTCCCAGATGCCTGGGTGAAACAAAGGAGGTTCAATATCCTATTAGTGTCCTGCTGGGAATAAATCCAAAAAGCAGGTGTCTTTAACAGGCAAGATCCTGGCTGACAGGGCTCTCACCGATGTCTTGCCTGACAAAGGCAGGGAGGGAATGACAAGGTGGTGGCACCAGAGCAATACAGATGATGGTACGGGACTGTAGCTGATCGATGACACTGTACTCAGGCTATTCTCGCTTTCACAGGAGGTGGACAAAGAACTGAAAAGTCGCGCTAGATGCTGAGGATAGTACAGTGATTGGAATCGGTGGTCCCTTCTTTTCTTTTGCTCTGTAGATTACTAAGGATCATTAGTAAAAGCTAGACTGTACGTTTTTGGTGGAATCCTGACCAAAGCTGAATCTGGCAATCATAAGCCATGAGGATCTTAGGAAAGGACTGAAACTGGTATGAAAATATATCTGTGTTTGCTACATAGACATTTGGCACTTTTCTGAGGAAATACTGGGCATTAGGGTACAGTACTTAATATATGGCTTGTTTTTACATGTCGAACAAAAAATACACTTTATTACTGCTACATACATTCTTACTGGGGGATAAGAAGTTTACTTAGGAAGCCTGGATCTACTTGTTCCCATAGCTTTGATGGAAGGTAATGGATGGGAAAGAGAACATCCAAGTTCATATTTCCATACAAGTGTATGAACTTCTAAGGCTATAGCCTGAAGAGGAAAGAGTAGGAGAATAATCTCTCTCTTTACTGAATCTGGGCCATTGTACAGTGAGCAGCAAGTGTAAGAGGCATCTTGAGATGAAGCTAATGCCTGGGTACTTGCTTGGTTGAGAGATTCCTTATTTAGGGTCTCTGCCTCTGTGTTGCAGCCTCTGACTATTGACCATAAGATGTTGTTTTCTGTGCACTAGCAGCACTTTAGTGTTATAGCCAGGACTCAGGCTTCTCCCTGGGAAGGCAGGAATTCACATCCTGAAAATACCACTGAGCCAATGTAAACAATCGCTGCAGAAATGCTTTTGGCTTCTACTGTGTAAAAGGGAAAAGTAGCACCAGCAGTAGGTTGTAAAAGTGGATCCTGCTTATTCCTAAAGCATTCAAGTAGAAGAGGCAGCTGCCTGCAGCCCAAATTCCAGTTCTGCAATAGTTTGTTTCAGTGTTAATTTACCGCCTGCTTGTTCAGCATGCTGACTATTTTTGATCCTGCTCTGAGACATGCAAATCTTCCCAAGGTCTGTTTAAGGAATCTGAGCACCTGACTCACTGCCAAATGCAGTGGGAGCCATGCATAAAATTATTCCTGTTTGAGAGCCATGCATTTGAAAATAACATGGCTGTGTCTGCTACTGGATAAGCTTTTAGCTGGCTAGAGCAGTGAGAGACAGGAAATGAACTGCAGGCAAAGAAAGTCCATTCTGACAATTCATTCAAGCCAGACCTTTAGTGCAGCATGCAGGCACCATAAGTCCCCTCTGTCTTTAAGAATGCAAAATAATAGTAATTCTCATAATTAATGTACTTGATTATTTAAAGGAAAAAGGAATTAAAATGATGGTTCCACCTTTTATTTTGTAGAACTTCCATTTAAAGCTACCAGGTCTCTTGATACATGTGTCCTAACATAGTTCTCTGTCATAAAGACATATTACTGAAATGAAACAATTTTGCTTTCACCAGGTAAAACAAAAACTATAAAGGTACATGGGAAGGATGAGAGCAGTGGGAGGGAAGGAGTCTGTATTGAAGAAAAAAAAATACAAGAAGAGTAATAGTGAATTCTTATTAACCTAGTAGAGATTTTACTGTTTTCTGACTCTGAGTATGACTTTGGAGGCTACAAGGCTTGCAGTGAATGAGATTTTATTTGCTTACACAGCATTTCCCTTTATTGAAGGATTTCTTCTTCACAAGCTTTTTCTCAAAACAAAGCCATTTATAAAAGAAATCGAATATACCAAAGCAAACAGGATTTCTGTCCAAATCTCACACTACAGAGAGATTGCAAGAATGTAGTTTATGTCCGTAGCCATCAATGACTTTCAGTTCTATCTTCTGTAAATCCTATAGACCTCTGTTTTCTTTTTCCCATGTTTTTTTCCCTATCAGCATCTGGCAATGCATTTGAAAAGTGGCAGAAAACAAGAGTAATCATTGACAAGGACATCAAGTGTAAACATATTTACTATTCAAATGTTAGAGAAATAAGTTACTATTTTGACTTAACTTGAATTTACATAGTATTTTTTCTCAAGTTTTCCCAAGTACCTTATAAATAACATAATACTACACAAATTACTTTGCCACAAGGATAAAATGAAAAGCATCTAACTACATTGTGCTATAATTTAGGACAGGAAGTCAGTAACAATATAATATCTTTTCAAACTAAGTGAGTGAGATATATGGTTATAGTAATAAATGAACAACACCATTGGTTTAGGACAGCAGCAGGACACTTGACTTTTCAGGAAAAAAAAGTCATAGCTCTAATTATGGCCCTGGTTTTATGTCTCATTTAAACTTTAATTCTGTATTTTATATTAAAATATGGGTTGCCACTGACATCTTAAAGAAAAGATTCAAGACACAAAAGGAGGCACAGAGAAGGAGAAAGGCAGTCTGGAAACAAAAATGCAGTAAATTCCTAATGTCATCAAACAAGGAAGAAGTGCTAAGAGTCTAAGCCGTACCATTTGTAGTGGCCTTTGAGACTCTAAGTTAGGGAGCTCTTATAAAATCACTGCTACAAAAGTTTACATAGGTAAGTGTGATATCAGTGCTCATCAGTGCCTATTTGCCAACAGGTAGCAGAAAAGAATGTCAATAACTGCTGGTGTTATTGTTATACAGAGGTACCAACAGTCCAAATAGATCGATTAGGTTTATCTACTTCTGTAGAAAATGAACAACCTGAGGAGAAAAGACTACTAAACTAGAAATACACCTTCCACTTATATAGTAGATATGTAGGAAGAGGGAATGAATCAGCTGAAAACTTGAAAACTTGCAAATCTAATTTCACTATTCTATTTTGCAGTGCATTTTAAAGATATAATCTTGTGCCCAAATCTATGGTGGTGGAGCAATGTTCCATTGTCACGTCTTTCAGAAAGTATTATGTCCTATAAGGAAAGCAGCCTGAACATTGCAACAAGGTCAAAGAGAGAGCTGGAAGATAATAAACAGACAAATGGACCTTGTGCTAACTTCAACAGATAAATGAGAAGACTACCTCTATAAAGAGAGAAGGACAAGATAACTAGCTGAAATGAACATTATTGGAGCTACTGTTTGACAAAAGGATAAAACCAGAAATAGAGAAACAGCAAAGTTGCTGGCAGGTGCTGTCATCAAGTGAGGAATCTGGATTCAGTCCTAGCAGGCTGCCATATTTTCATTCTCAGAAATCTGTTAAGGGCATCCAAAAGAACCACATTAATGTAATTGGCTTGAAAATATGATTGATACAGCTCTTTGAACTCAAGAGCTTGTGAGGAGAAAGGGAAGAGAAGGCTGTTGCCAGAACATGAATCTCTCAGTTGACTTGTAGCTCTAATAATGACCGAGAATTAAAATATTAGTCTAAAGGCCTAGATAATTAAAAAGAAAAATGCAGTGTTTCACTAATCAATGGGAAACACAATGTCTTAGAGAAGCAGAGCATGGCAGAAGGTGTCTTACTCATATAGAATATTATCTATAGTGTTCAAATTTGTCACCAGAATATAAAATTATTCAGCATCTGTGGTAAATGTATTTTCCTTTAAACAAAAATATCCATATAAGGGCTTTTGGTTCTTGCTGCAGTTTAATAATTAATATTATGAAATAGTCTTACAGCACTGGGCAAAAATTAAGCTTTTTGGTTGTATGCCAGCAATGTTATAACCTTGGCAATTCATTTGCAATGAATGTAGATATCTTTGCCTAACAAAAATCTGGTGTGCATTTATAATAATCTTTCTCCACATCCATTCAGACACAATGGTTGCTTGGTGACTTGTATTTTTAAAACATATGGAATTTTCCAAATGGCAGCTCCAGAAACACAGATGCTTACCTGAAAATAGAAGAGGATTCTTAATTTACTGTCAATGGAATTCTTTATATATATAGAGAAAATTATAAAGGAACAGATATATTTCTCTATATATTTCCTAGAGAATTCTGTATTTCTTATAGAATTTCATATGTAGCTTAATGACCAACCGAGGAAACTAGTTCTGGCATTAATGGACATGACACTGTCTCTTAAAAAGGCATTGTCATAGCAAATGCTCAGAAAGCCATCATTAATGTCAATATATCCAGTTCTCATCCTGTGTCTTAGAAAGAACATTCCTTTTTCCAATAAATGGAAAATCTGTGGTTTTTTTTTTTAATCTGACTTAAGGTCTGGTAAGTATTATTTAATAAATGAATAACTGGTGTCCTAAAAGATAACATGTGCTGAACTGCTGATTGCCTAGCAGTGCAAAAAATAAAATAAAATCTTGTATTAGTGTTAATATCAAATGCCTCAGATGATCTGAATAGTCATGAGTTGACATGGCTGTCAAGCTGAGAAAAAGCAAACTTCCTGTGATAAGATGACTTCATTTTGTCTCCTGGATCTTTTAGAGACTTCTGAATATTGGACAAACATTTCTTATAGCAAAGGCACTCTCATGCAAAGCTCTGCAGAGTTCTGTTTTATTTTCCCTTTGTTAATCAGTTAATGAAGCTATGAGAATAGCTAGTGAAGAAGCAGAAATTATAGTTTATTCTATACAAGGATTTTTCCCTCTGTCTCTCTTTATCCCTACAGTATTTCAACTCGGTGATTTTCCTGTTTATAATTTTGATTAGGATATGAATAAAAGGCAGCTGTCTATAGTTCAGCTTAGATAAAGTAGAGGTGATATTAATGGATAAGATGAAGCAATAGAACTATATCACAAAGGCTGAATACACCTATTTGATTCTCCCTCTTTGATTGCTAATATTTGCAAATCAGATTTCTGGTAATCTTCCCAATTACTGTTGAAAGATAGCCACAGTGGCTTTGCTCATTTGTATCTGGCTAGGATGATGTGACCTCTTCTTTGTAATGCATACCCTGCCACTGTGTTTCTCGCTTTTGTCATCTGATGACTAGATTATTATAGTGTTTCCTACTTGAGTCTATGCACTTTGAGCCATGTGGAAATCATGGCATATATGAAATCAAGCAATCTGCTTATTAAGGAAGATATATAACCACAGGCATATTATGCACAGAATGTTTTTTATTCCTTTTTTCTCTTATTTTATTGTTACCTATGGACCAATGGTTAAACCTGAGATGTTATTTTTGCTGCGTAAAGCTCTACATAACTTTGGTGCTGGTATAGGAAACAAAACTCATACAGAGGCTCTGGGAAAACGGCATCTTTAAAGATCATTGGAGTCTGGAACTGGTTCTCTTCACCCTGCTCCATGTCTGAGGTAACTCATATCTGCTACTAAGTAGAGAAGCTTTTGAAAAAGCTAAATGTTATCTGAATGTAGTTTATGGTGTAGATAATACAAAATATTTGTTGTTATAGTTTTTCCTTTTGCTTTAAGCCCTGGTCAGTCACTTTTGTACAAGGCTAACATGGCTGATGGCTTATCTTCAGGTAAAGTGTTATTTTAAGATAAGAAGAAACATTTTAAATAATACTATATTTCTAGGTCTTCTTTCAAATATTGTTGACTTACAGTCTCCAAATTTATCTTACAAATATTATCAAAGTCTTTTCTGCCCATGAAGTTGCTTTGTGAGTCTCATCTCATTTTTAAATAAACACAGCAGACCCATAGCACTGTACAGAGGCTATTAATGTTATAGGCAGATAGCCAAAACTGAAGAATTGTAGCTGGGACTTTCACTTGGCAACAGGTAGAGATCATGTTGAAAGAAAAAAAGGAAGAAAGAATGAAATGAAGAAACAAACAAACAAACAAACTAGGGCTATGAAGTGGAAAAAAGAATATAAAGAAAATCAAGGCTCAAATATAATTAAATTGTGTTTATTTTTATTTCTGATATAACTTTGAACATTATCATGATATTTCATTTTAAATGCAATGACTAGGTATTTAATTTTATATGCAATTCCTATACAGTTTAGACCTAATCATAGAACATTTTGAAATGCTTGTAACTTTTACATTTATTTTTGATTAAGTAGGTTCCTGTAGTTAAAATCTAATAGCGTTCAACTGATAGACTCTGGAATGTGAAACATAAATAGGATACGATTGTATCAAGCACAACAGAATAGCTTTGACAAGCAAAATCAATAAGTTTTTCAAGCCAGGATAAATAATTCTGGTTAGTAATTTTTCTGTACTAACACTGATATTTTTAGATCTATTTACTGTAATTAGTACCCTGGCTATCTACCTTGTTAAACCAGGGTGAAACTTATCTGATTTAGCTCCAGCATTGGTACATCATTACTTGAGACAATGTGTTGCTGTTATGCTTTGTTGTTTCTTCTATAAAAGAGAAAATGTGGATTTTTTAGAAAATATCTGTTGATACAAATCACAATTAATTGTGAAATATGCAACAGATGGTGAAACTTATAATCATTCTATCAGACTAATAGTATACTGTCTGCATTTTGGAATTTGCTTTTCCCAAAAGATGCTGTTGGGCTGAAGCCATATTGACAGCTGGTATGTTCCTAATGTAGTTAGTTTGATATACCTCATCTATTAAAATCTGTGCATTTTCCAAAATAACAGATGACAAATGCAATTGACCACCTGGGAAAAGGCATCTTCAGTAGAAAGCTTAAAACGATCTTTTTTGTGACTGTAGAGATATGCACTGCTTTTCTATTTTGGATGACATTATAAAATACTAACATACTATTTGTCTTCCAAAAGTAGAGGATTTTTTGTACACACATAATGATCAAAAATATTCTTGAGACAACTAACAGATACTATAACTATGATGCTTTTAGAAAACTATGACATGCTTATCAGCATCTTTCTTCAAATCTGATATTTAGGAATCATGTTGCAGAGACTCTAAATTAAGTTATCAATTTCAGGCGGAACTGCTCTAAAGTGAATAAAGAATATATATTACAGAAAGATGTATAAGATATAATCATTTGCAAGAATCAACAATGTTTCTGCAACAGGTAATAAAGTGATAAAAATATTTACTGAAGATCTCTTTTGCTGAATGAAAGCACCGCTGTGTATTATTGATGGCCCTGACATGAAAGAAGAATCATAACTGCTTGTCCTTTTGCAAACATGCATCATAAACATTTTATACATTATAGATAATTTATTCTTGTTCAAATTCAAAATCCTCTGAATTCTGAAAAGAAGGTTTTTTCAAGGGTTGGTTCAGCCAATTTTAAAGTACCAACTCTAATGATGATATGTTTATAAATCTTGTCACTGATCTTTTTTTATTCTGTGATATCAAGTCTACAATAGTCCTACATTATTATTCATTAATAAGGCAATCCCATCCCAAGGTGTAAGCCTCCACTACTCAGCTTCATGACCTATTTCCATTAATGGCTATCAGAATTTTCTTGGAGAAAGATTTAGGAAAATATGCATCACACTGGACTAGTATAACACATTTGAAAAAAAAACTGTAGTTTCCCCAAAGCATTGCGTAGTGAGCTGACTGGCTCTCATATGGGGTGGCAGGCGCACAAGTTACAGCTGGCCACAGGTGGGGGAAGCTCATCTTGGATTATGGGAGTAGAGTAGCTCATGCTTTTTGAGGTGGATAGAGCTACTTGAGTAATGGGAGGTTGACCCTAGGATCAATGAGCGGTGGAAAGAAAAACTGTGCATGTATTCCTGTATCAGTCCTGCAGTGGGTTGTTGGTTTAGATTCTGGAGAGTCAGTCAGAATTGGTGTTGATGAAAGGGAAATAAAGCTCATCTAGAAAATCCCACTTGAAGTTTAGAAGCAGAAATTGTGCTAAGGAAGAACAAAGTTTGTTAGAAAGAGGGTTTTGTTGTTGTTTGAGGGGGGATTGGTTTATAGCTCACTTTCATTGCTGTATCTCAGAATGTATTTTAGTTGTGGTATCATGTTTCAAGAGGTATTTTTTTTTCTTCTTTTTTTTTTTCTCCAAACGAGAGTCAAGATTAAATAATTGGGAAAATTGATTTTACTCGCTCCAAATTTCAAAAAGGGACGTACAATGGACAGTAGAAGAACAGAGGGAAGAAAGAGAGAAGATTGATTGGTACTATGATGATCCAGTAACACAGAAAATAAAGGAAACAATCAGTAACCTCACTAAATTAGAGTGTTCTGATATAACTAAAATGCCAAGAAGGCCCTTTATAGGAATCATTATTAAAATTAATGTCAGAAAAAAAGTGATATTCTATTTTATACAGTCTCTTTTCTGGAGTCTTTGCTTTGATAGAAGCTCCAGGTTCTACATTAAGTGGTAAAGACTTCTGCTTTGGGTAGAAGTTGAGGAGGCAGTTTGTACAGAAGCACTGAAACCAACCCAGTAATGTTATTTCAAAGAACTATAATCAAGAAGTTTTACCCATTGCTACTTATGGAAGAACAATCAGCTGCTTAGTAGGATTCTCTATTTTATGAAAGATATGAAGGATTTTCTTGGGTTGTTTTGTTTGTTTTTTCACTGAAATGGGAAATAGAACTAAAACACTTCAAACATTTTCAAGAGAAAGCGAAGGCTACATGTTTGCCTTTTTAACTGTGGCTTAGTGCCTAAAGCCTTCAACAAGGATAGAATAGAAAAAATCCTGTACTTCTTTGCTGAGAGCATTTGCTCTCTGAAAATCAATGATTTGTCACGGAGAGAGACTGGTTAATAGAAGGGGCACTTTTAGCTTTTTCTCTCTCCCATAATCAGCCCTAAATAAGGACTATATTCATGAGGTTGGTGCCTAATGAATATTTAATCTTTTAAATTAGATGGACCATCTACAATGAGGAGAACTTATTTGAGGACTCAGGAGATAAGGAATTCACAAGTTGGAAGGCCAAGTTGAATTACTTCCTCTGAATTAGGCCATGACAACTGAGCTACTATTTACTCTTTCTCTGACTGCTTCAGAACTGTATCATGTACTTGAGAAATCTTGACAAAACCAATATGATTATGGAAAGGAAAACAATCTATAAATAGACAATTTTTGTGGCTATATCTATTTAGTCAGACTGTGATCTTATTTATATTTCAGAGTGTCGAGGGCCAGGCTGTGCTCTCAAACTGTGTTAATTTGTAGCATTGCTATGGAATTACTGCCAAATATAGCAATAAAACATTAAGGTCTTGAAAATGAAGCTTTTACGCTATCAAGAGCTTACCCGTGAAAGCAGTCCTATTCTTCTAAGGGGATTATTTATTCAAGTAAATACCAATAGGAGTAAGGACTATATAATACGGTCCTGAGTAACTCTGCACATTAATTTTTTTTAAAACAGTGGGCATTCCCTTTTGTGAATATTTCCTTAACCTTCTGCTCAAGCTATGTCGACATAGACTCAGAATTCATATGACACTCTCATTATTTGAAGGATATTGAACAGATATGCTCATTTGTTTTTACATTTCCCTTGACAAAGGCTGTGACAAAACTGACTGACTAGTTCCTCATTGTCCTGCTTTCTTCTCTCCATTCTCTGCAGCATTATGCAGTACTCTTACACTAAAGCAATGGTTTCAAATATCATTTTTCTCCCAAAGGATATCTTTGTTAAAGTGCAGAGATCTGTTTTACTACTTCCTGTCATTACCTGAGTTGATTGATACAACAAAACTTATGGAAGGTGGGGATGAGGTGGGGCACTTCAGGTCAGATGTTGAATGTATTTCTCCTTTAATCCCAGTCCTTCTCTTGTTATAAAATTTGTTAGAAAAGGTAAAAACATCCAATAAATACCTGAAAATATTTTTTGCAATCTCATTACAGTGCTGTAAACTTCTTTTTAAATGTGTTAAGACTGTCATCCTCTGTACAAAGGGTAATTTTGTTCTATTTAATTTATTAACAAATTGATATTAAAGGTCAATTGAGAAACATACCTTTTTTCTTCCTGCAATTTTTTGCCTTATCCACTGTCCTTATAGGACACATGCCCCTACAGATTCCATATATTCAAAATAACACTTTTATTTGTTAATTTAGCAATTTTTTTTGTAGTTCATCTAGATAGGTATAAAGTCAGAGCTTATAAGAGCATGAGAATAATCAAAATAGTAGTAAGCGTGGCCTACTTCTGCTTCCACTTGTATCCTTTCAATACTAGGAGCTTATTCCGGTGAAGATAGGTGTAAATAAAGAATAATCCCATTGAAGTAAGTAGAACTGAAAAAATAAAAGCACCTAAAAGGGGAGTGAGGTGGGAGTCTGACCCACAGTCACTTGGGATTAATACTCTAATATAGTAAGGAGTGCTCAGGAATAATGGAGGCACTCAGATAATATGGTGAAGACTGCCAATATACAAACCTACATAGATGGATGATGAAAAACACTTATGCATTAGTGCAGTCACCTCCCTAAGTATAAATAGCTATTCAGCAGTTTTATGAGTAGAAGCTCTACTAAGTCCTTTAGCTTGTTCCATCTGATATTCCCAACCATCCAGCAAAACAAATCATAACTACAAAGCTATTACTGCTATTGCAATAAAGTGGGTACAGAAGACAACAAAATGGGAAAACATATAATAGTTTTGCTTTTATGTCTGACAAGAGGCTCTCAGATACTTTAATGAGGAATATAGTATAAAAACTTGGATGGATGGATAGATAGATAGATGGACTGTTATTTATCTCTGTCTGAAACAGCTTATTGTGATGAAGATTAAAGTTAAATGTATGTACTTCTCCCACTGGGTAGATTTTAGCAAAATATAAGTATTCAACCAAGGCTTATTTTCCTATTTAAAATCTGTTTCTTTTCCCTCTAGCATAATGACACTACTGCAAAGTGGGCACAATAGAAATCTGCATATATTAGGAAAGAACATTTGGAATTTTTATTTAAATCCTAATGATTCTGTTTCCTTATGAGCAAATAATTTGGGCCTAATGCTTCATTGCATTGCTCCAGGTTTTCTGATTTTGTTTTTCTGATTTTGCATAGTGTCTGTTTTATTTGGTTTGGGGGATTTTTTGTTTGTTTTTTTTTTTCTGTATCTTTCCATGGGAAAGACTTGCAAGTGCTATTTGCTGGTATTAATAGGCCTGCACCAGGTTTAAAGCTACAGTACCGCAATATAGTGTCAAAAATTTTCAATGCCCTTTCTTATGGGAGTAAGAAGTATAAGGATGTTGGACTGTCCTCATTAAGGTACCTCTAAGCTCTCTACAGATAGCAGTAAGGATCTGACTGTCAGTTTTAATCACAGAGCTATCTAGGGAAATATCACAATATGCTTTCCTAACACTATAATCTTTCCCTACGTTTCTGCTCCTGGCTATTATAGAATCACAGAATGACAGAATGATTGAGGTTGGAAGGGACCTCTGGAGATCATCTGGTCCAACCCCACTGATCAAGCAGGGTCACCTAGAGCATGTTGCACAGGATCACGGCCAGGTGGGTTTTGAATATCTCCAGAGAAGGAGACTCCACAACCTCTCTGGGCAACCTGTGCCAGTGCTCTGTCACCCTCACAGTGAAAAAGTTTTTCCTCATGTTCTGGTGAAATTTCCTGTGTTTCAGTTTGTGCCCATTGCCTCACGTCCTGTCGCTGGGCACCACTGAAGAGAGTCTGGCCCCATCCTCTTGACACCCTCCCTTCAGATACTTGTACACATTAATAAGATCCCCCCTCAGCCTTCTCTTCTCCAGGCTAAACAGGCCCAGCTCTCTCAGCCTTTCCTCATAAGAGAGATGCTCCAGTCCCCTCATCATCTTTGTGGCCCTTCGCTGGACTTGCTCCAGTAGTGCCACATCCCTCTTGTACTGGGGAGCCCAGAACTGGACGCAGTACTCCAGATGTGGCCTCACCAGGGCTGAGTGGAGGGGGAGGATCACCTCCCTCGACCTGCTGGCAACACTCTTCCTGATGCACCCCAGGAGACCATTGGCCTTCTTGGCCACAAGGGCACATTGCTGCCTCATGCTTAACTTGGTGTCCACCAGCACTCCCAGGGTATTCTCCGCAGAGTTGCTCTCCAGCAGGTCAACCCCCAACCTGTACTGGTGCCTGGGGTTATTCCTCCCTAGGTGCAGGACCCTGCACTTACCTTTGTGGAACTTCAGGAGGTTCCTCTCTGCCCACCTCTCCAGCCTGTCCAAGTCTCTTTGAATAGCAGCACAGCCCTCTGGCGTATCAGCCACTCCTCCCAGTTTGGTATCGTCAGCAAACTTGCTGAGGGTGCACTCTGTCCCTTCATCCAGGTCATTGATGAATAAGTTGAACAAGACTGGACCCAGTACTGACCCCTGGGGGACACCGCTAGCTACAGGCCTCCAATTAGACTCTGCACCACTGATCACAACTCTCTGAGCTCTGCCATTCAGCCAGTTCTCAAGCCACCTCACTGTCCACTCATCTAAACCACACTTCCTGAGCTTGTCTATGAGGATGTTATGGGAGACAGCGTCAAAAGCCTTGCTGAAGTCAAGGTAGACAACAACCGCTGCTCTCCCCTCATCTACCCAGCCAGTCATTCCATCAGAGAAGGCTATCAGATTGGTTAAGCATGACTTCCCCTTGGTGAAGCCATGCTGACTACTCCTGATCACCTTCTTTTCCTCCACATGCTTGGAGATGGCTTCCAGGATGAGCTGCTCCATCACCTTTCCAGGGATGCAGGTGAGGCTGACTGGCCTGTAGTTCCCTGCGTCCTCCTTCTTGCCCTTTTTGAAGACTGCAGTGACATTGGCTTTCTTCCAGTCTTCAGGCACCTCTCCTGTTCTCCATGACCTTTCAAAGATGATGGAGAGTGGCCTAGTAATGACGTCCGCCAGCTCCCTCAGCACTCGTGGGTGCATCCCATCAGGGCCCACGGACTTGTGGATGGCAAGTTTGCCTAAATGATCTCTAACCTGATCCTCCTCAACCAAGGGAAATCTCCCTTTCTCCAGACTTTCTCCCTGGTCTCTAGGCTCTGGGGTTCCTGAGGGCTGGCCTGAGCAGTAAAGACTGAAGCAAAGAAGGCATTCAGTAACTCTGCCTTCTCTGTATTCTGCATCACCAGGGCCCCTGTCCCATCCAGCAGCAGGCCCACATTTTCCCTAGTCTTCCTCTTGCTACTGATGTATTTGAAGAAGCCCTTCTTGCTGTCCTTGACATCCCTTGCCAGATTTAACACCAAATGGGCCTTGGCCTTCCTAGTCCCATCTCTGCATACTCTGACAATGTTCCTATATCCCTCCCAAGTTGCCTGACTCTGCTTCCACCTTCTGTACACTTCTTTTTTTTGAGTTTTGCCTGGAGCTCCTTGCTCATCCACGCAGGTCTCCTACCTCCTTTGCTTGACTTCCTACTCATAGGGATGCACCGCTCTTGAGCCTGGAGGAAGTGATGTTTGAATATTAACCAGCTCTCTTGGACCCCCCTTCCTTCTAGGGCCCTAACCCATGGGATTCCTCCAAGTAGGTCCCTGAAGAGGCCAAAGTTTGCTCTCCTGAAGTCCAGGGCTGAGATCCTACTTATTGCCCTGCCTCCTCCTTGCAGGTCCCGAACTCCACCATCTCATGGTCACTGCAGCCAAGGCTGCCCCCGACCTTCACATCTTCCACCAGTCCTTCTTTGTTTGTTAGTACAAGGTCCAGCAGTGCACCTTTCCTTGTTGGCTCTTCTATTACCTGAGTCAGAAAGTTATCATCAGTGCTCTCCAGGAACCTCCTGGATTGCTTGTGCCTTGCTGTATTGTTCCTGCAGCAGATATCAGGATGGTTGAAGTCCCCCATGAGAACCAGGGCCTGTGATCTTGAGGCTACTTCCAGCTGTCTGTGGAAGGCCTCATCGACTTCCTCTTCCTGATCAGGTGGCCTGTAGCAAACACCCACAACAATATCACCCATGCTAGTCTGTCCCTTAATCCTTACCCATAAGCTCTCGACCCGCTCCTTATCCACCTCTAGGCAGAGCTCCATACATTCCAGTGTCTTTCTCACATTAAGGGTGACTCCCCCTCCTCGCCTTCCTGGCCTGGCCTTCCTAAAGAGCGTGTAGCCATCCATGGCAGCATTCCAGTCATGTGAGCTATCCCACCATGTCTCTGTAATCGCAATAAGATCATAGCCTTGCAACTGCACATGGATTACCAATGGCTGATTTTCAATAGACCACAGCATGGAGCTTCTCTGCTGCAAACACAACCCTAATTCGGGATCAGGTTGCCTACAAGCAGTTAAACGCTATGTTCCTCAAGACAGAAAGTAAGGTCCCTCCATCCTACCTGTCTACAGTCCCTACTGATTACTATTGGGTGCGGCTAATAACAGATGTGATGCTGGATGAAAGTCATCCTTATTTTGATCTAGTATGGTGATGTACTTATCTAAAGACAGGTGTTAGTTAGAATGCCATAATAAAGCCCTCTTTCACGGAATTGTTTTGCTAGGTCAGTGAGAAACTGGAAGCAGCAAAAGGGGAAGTACCCTCAGACACTCTCAGTTATCAAGGGACTCTGATTAATATTACATTAATAAATAACTTGTAAGGTTAGAACGTTACTGCCCTGTGTCCTCCAACTTTAATCCTCCTCCTCCTCTGCCAATGGTTACTATGCCCACAAAGGGTCAGCAAAGCAAGATTTGGGCTCCTCCTTCAACCACTTCAATTTACATTCCAACACTTTGTGCAAACCCGCCTTTGCCAGCCTGTGACCCAGCATCTTGATGCTGAGTCAGTCATGGGAACAGTATTATCTAGCAAGGGTGCAGAATGGAAACCATCATATTTTAAATTCTGCAGAAAAATCTGCCAGTTCAGTCACTCCAAGTTCCTATTGATCTCTGTGTTCAGATTTGGAATCTATATTGAAAATGAAGCAGTTTGACTTCATTCCCATTTAATATCCTTCACTAGACCTACATACACAGGCTTCGTGCAAACAATAGTGAAATGTTACTTTCATTACAGGATAAATGCTGTAGGCTGATTAGAAGACGAAGCATTTTTCTAGAATACTGGAATTGAGATTGGCATTAACTACCAATAAGAATCCTCACAAACAAAATAATGTTTTTGGTAAGCCTTCTAATCAATCTAAAGCTTCATGTATGTTATCTAGATACACTTATGTCTTTCAGAGTTTATTATTTTTCTCTATTTGCTACAAAGTCTAGGTCTCCACCAGTTTTAAGATGAGGAAATAATACCCAGAACTAGAATGGAAGTAAATAGTTGGATAGCAAAGAACAAGAAAGAAAAAAAAATCCTCAAGCATTTAAAATGACAGTATATACAGAATGAATAGATATCTAAATAATACTAAAATAAGGACTGAATATTTCCACTATATTAGGATCCTCCCACCAAAAGTTGTGTTGAATTCTGTAGGTTTGAGAGAAAATTCAAGATCATATAGGACTGCAAGACAATGTCAAAAATCATACCATAAAAGCTAATCCCTAAAAATCCTAGCAATTCTCATATCACATAGATATTTAAAGGCTTAATACAAATACACAAATTAAAAAAAATCAGGTATACCAGAAAGATCTTTAAACTGATTTTTCCACCAGTAACCAAATTATGATAAATGCAGGTGCAATATTTCTTACTGATTGTAGTACAAGCTTTATGAAAACCAGAAAATTCTTTACATTCTGCAGAAAGTCACCTTGAAACTACAACCTATTAAGAGTTCATTACTCAAAGCACATACGCAGAAGAAAAAGAAAAGAAAAAAGAAAACATATAAATAATAGTACCAAAACAACAGCACAAACAGTAATTTAAAAATATTTACATATCAGTACTTAGTTTCACTTTCTGTTCCTTCTTGTGATCCCTGACTGCAGTTTGAGAATAGCCTGCATGTATTGCTCCAACTGGACATGCTGCATTTGGATTGTGAAGTGTCAAAAAGGACAGTGTTTCATTTGGCAGTGTGAAAATCTTAAGAGTTACCAATTTACCATGCTCAAAAGTGACTTAAAGAAAAAAATCCTTATCTTCCTATTTTTATTCTACCTCTCTCTTCTCTAATCCTCTGTAATCCACTCCAAAAATTATCAGCTAGGATTTTGCCCATTTCAAGTTTTTGAACTGCAGGTGGTTTGGCTCTAGCTTTGTTCTGAGAAGCATGACGGCCCTGGGATCTTTTGCAATGGGAATTGAATTTTTTTTTCCCCACTCTCATAACTCGGACAGAATTGCAAAAGGATTTTATATTAAGGCCACAGAGGGACTTTGTCACCCAAATCTTACCTCACCATTTCAGCAAGGTTTTCCATTCATGTGAGGTCTAATCTGTAGGTGTCTTGATGCATCTAAGTTTTTACCATTTAAAATTACCTACAGGGTTAAAGGCTTGCATTTTGGCATGCCCCAAACTGCCTAAACCCCATGGAGATGATTGAATATTGCTGCAATAACAGAAACTGATCCCTAAATCTCATGTATGAAGGAAGAACAAGACATCCTGCAGGTCTTAGCACTGTAAAGACCATATCTAAAAATCCTATGAATATTGGACATAGGATTGGAAAGTATTTTTTAAATTACTAAATCCAGTTTTTTTCTGTCATAGTTAATTATCTGATTTATAAACATAAGTTAAAATCAGCTGGATTTCTTGCTGTGACTTCCTCAGACCTCACTTGCTGGTGATTAGGAGCCTTCTTTTAATTTCCTGGATAAATTTCCTCTTGGCCAATTTATACCTACTTGTTCCTTTGCCAACATGAATTAGCTCTTTAGTGTCCCTGTGCATTTATAAATAGTAACCTTATCTCAGCCTTTTTATCCTTTTTTTTCTCCAACAAAAGCTATTCCTAGATTGTATACTTGACTCAGGCCTGAGTGCAGAGCTTTGACCTTACCTCTGTCTGAAACACTCCCTTACATGAAATCCTTACAGGTCACGGGCACTGATTATGCTTTGCTGTGTTGTAGCTTCCTCTGTGCCAAGCTGGAGATCTTGCTGATATACACAGTAGCCAGAATGGTGAATAATTAAGAAAAATATGATTGAGGGCAGTTTAAAGAACTGTTGTTCTTCAACCATCTGTTTAAGCAGCTGTTTATTACCCCAACATCATGCCATTCATGGTTAAGCACTGGTCTCAATAAAAAAGCAGTGCTCCCTACCAAGCATGAAGAAGAAAAACATTCCTGAAGGGTTTATTTTAGAAGGTTCTGTTAATCTTTTCTTTCAGGTAGAGACAGCTGACCACAAGTATAATCAGCCCTACTATAGTCATGAAGAATTTGAAGTTTATGTATGGCTGCCTGCAGGAATATCCATCAGCTGCAAGGGAATAAGCAGTGATCTCAGCTGTGGGAAAGAGCTGACAACAACTGCATGAAAACAGGTGGTCTTCAACAACACACAGACTAGAGCAAAAAAACCAAACCAAACCAAACCAAAACACTCTCACATGTGCTCACTGGTCTCAGGTGAGTGGTAGATTGCTGCTTTCATGTGGGAGGTGAGAGGCCCTAAATCTAGTACATGTCTTTGAGCAATTCTCCCCTGGAGTTAGCCCATCTGACAAGAGCTAGAAGGGGCTGCTGCCTCTCAGAGAATCATAACAGCCAGCTCCCAGCATACCTGTATACTTAATTGTGTTCCCATTTGGATTCCAAGGCAGTGACCCAAGAGACTTACTGAGCCAGCATCTTGGATATAGTTCTTGATCACAGCAAGTATAAGACACTTGTTCCAATCTTCAGTCATCTTCTACTAGTTGGTAGGTCAAAAACTGTATCTGGTATTCTAGAAAAGATCTGTGTTACATACAATGACATTAATAATTCCTTATCACTGTAGGAAATACCTTGTCTGATGAATCCTAGGACCACTTTTCCATTTTTCTTATGTCACATTGGCATTTTGTAGATTTTCCATGACTAATATATGCAGACTTTTCTATTTCTCAGCAGTTCATAGCTTATGAGAGCTTTATGATGAAATTCTTTTTATTCATCCCTAAATGAAAAGCCTTGTAATCGCTAGTGTTGGTTTTCACTCCATTTCTATTACTTCAGCTCTCAGGTCAACCAAATTCTTCCTCAGCTTAAGCCATTGGCAAACTTTATCAACACATATCTAACCTTTGTGGCAAGATAAATAAAAGTAATTCTGGATGGTATCACCTCATGGCTATTCTTTGAGGAGCTCTGTAGCCCAGGAGATACAATTTCGCTGTTGCCAATAAAAAGTCACAGGCTTGACCTGGCTGTGCCCCCCGGGGCTCAGGACTTGTCTGGCTGGTTTGAGCGCCTGCGCCGGGGCCCCGGGGCTGCTGCTGCCCTGCTCCAGCGCCAGCGCCAGCGCCAGCGCCGGGCCGGGCCGGGCCGGGCCCCTCTGGGGAGGGGGTGACACCCCCGGCAGTCACTGCCTGGCAAACAATAGCCCTTTGTGTGCGCGGGGCGGGGCGGGGCCGCTGTCACACTGCCGCTGGCAGCCCCGGCCAAGGAGGTGGCCTGGGGGAGGAAAAATATAAAAATAAACCCAAGCAGACCCCAAGACCGAGGAGGAAAGAGCTCCTCCACCATGACTACCTCCCTTCAGAGACCTCAAGATGCTGAAAACTTGTTGCAACCCTCCTGCCCCAAATAAACCTGTTGCCATTAAGACCTAGAGGAATGCTGGAAATATGAGCATATCTCTGGAGGAGTGGTATAGATGCTAAGAAATTTGCCTTGTATAAGAACCTCTATCTATAGTGTTACCAAAGAGATTTGTTTTGTATTGGCTAGATATATTGGATGCTGAATGTTAGTATCACTGTATTTGGGCTAATAATAATGTTAGTTGTATTTTGGTTACACCATTAAAACTTTTAAGCAGACTAACAATAAATTCTCAGCCTCACATCTAAGCTGTATTGCCCTTAACTGTTACGACTTGACTAGGCATCTCCGTCCAGTTTAGCAGCTGTCTTTCAGTACAATGTATTTATGAATACTCTTCAGCTAATTCTCTTCCCATACTCAGTTTTCCTTTCAGTCCTCTTCATCAGCTTTACTTAGCTTTTCTTGTGTGGCACCATAGCAAATGCTTATCGGAAATCCAGCCAGATTAGATATACTGCCTTCTTTTATTTAAAAAAAAAGATCAGTTATCCTTGTCAAATACAGAGTAAGTTGGTTGGGTATGATGCACTTCTAGTAATCTTTATCCTGTTTTTCTTTTATGTCATTAACCTTCAGTTCAGATTTTTCTGAAACAGGAGCATACTATTTGAATGAGTGGTCAAGCCACTAAACATTTTGACTTATTAACACTATTATGTCATTATTCCTTGTCTGTCAGTGGCCTCCGTCATTCTCTCCCAGACATGTCCATGTCTCTACATCCCCAAACCTTTCTAAATTCATTCTACTTGACCTTAATATGTTCTTTTGTGCCCCAGGGACAGAAAATAGTGGGAGACGGAAAGTAGAGAAGGAAAGCTAAATAATATATATGATTATTTTTTTCCTGCCTTTAACTGGTTTTCTAGGGAAAAAACTGCTCAGTCCACATAGTTTAATCCCATCAGGATCAAAGCAGTTTATCGATTTATTAACATCACATAATCAACTGGTAATCAGTGAACTATACATTCAGGCTCAATAACAGCAGTACAAAAGACAATCAGCAATACTTGACACTTGCAAAATGTTAATAAACACCCATACCTTTCTAAACACCCTTCTATAGCTAATCCCAAAAGGCTGTAATCACACACACACACAGTTATGGGCACCCCCCGGTGTGTGGGTCCCTCCTGCAGCCCCTTGTGGCACCGTGGGGCCCCCCCTGCCCGCGCACCCCCCCGTGGCCTGCACCTCTCTGCGGCTCCAGCAGGGCTGCGGGTGCCGCGGGGCGACGTCGGGCCGGGGCCGCTGCTCCCGGCACGTGCCACTGTCCCCCCTTCCACAAATTCCCACGCTTCCGCTGTACCACTTCCCATGCTGATTCCTTCTGTTTCTCTTTGTAATTCCCTGGTTACTGCTTAACATGGCTGATGGTCAACTTCCGTTTTAATTCAATCAGTTTTGGGCAAATGCCCTCGCAGACAGTTTTGTGCATTTAATTCACATGCAGTCCCTCTGCCCCAGTAAATTAAAAGCACTGCACTGCAAGCCACATCTAGCTTATTTTACTGCTGAGGGCAGACTGAACTGCCTGATGTTACTTAAGCGTAGACAGCATATTTACTATTCTGCAATCACACAGCACTACCCCTGATTTAGTAGATGCATTAAAGCTCATTGCTGCTGGAACTGTGATTTTGTGTGCCAGTTCTTACAGTGTTATAGGACTGAGATTGTCAGATCCTTCAACTAAAATATATTAAAAAGTTTAAATTCTATTCCCATCACATATATGCTCATTTTCACTTTTGAGTATGGGCCCAATGGCCTACTTGTCTTTGCTATAGTGTTCCCTTTGAAACAAAGTTTCTGACCTATGGTCAGACAGCTTAAAGGCAAACTATCATTACTACCTATTCTATCCTCACAACGTCCTACCATCACTAGATAATACACCCAATTCTTTTGTCTGCATTTTTTTAGGAGAGTAAGTGAAAAAATTAGAATTTGCTATGATTTCCTTTGCAAAAATTTAATTCCATTTTTGCCTTCCTTTCTATATTTCTAACCTTCATCATTTCTTCGTTGCTGTATTTCTAACTTCTATGAGTGTTTTTTATAAATCCCCTTTTCCAATTTATTACAGTCTCTGTGCTTACCTCTGATACTTCTTTCGACTTGGTGTCCTACTGTTATTTTGTATCTTCAGCAAAGATTAAGCATGAAAAATACTATGGAAGTTTTTTTTTAATTATAGAGGTTTTCTTTTTTATTAAAAAGAAGCTAAGGTGAAAACAGGCTTTCATAGTTATATTATTTGCTGCTTAGTGTATTTTAGTAGAGTCATTCTTCTGCTGGTTCAGATATTAATGTTATTGTTACAAAGAGTGTTATTTTATATCTTTTCTATGACATGTAGCCCTCAAAATGAACTGCCCTACGTTGCTGTGTATTGGAAATAGAGAACCCAGTCATCCCAAAACCTCAGTGAATATCAAGAAATTATTATTATTATTATTTTATTACAGATAAAGAAACAAACATACTGTGTCTCACCAAAGTTACACAACAAACCTGCAGCAAGGCCAACAATGGAGGCCCAAAATTTTAAGCTTCTCTTTTATTCAGTTCTATTGTAGAAGTGAAGCTTCCTCATTTTTCCCTAAGCTTACTGGTATTGATGGGAAATAGGATTATCTATTGGTGGACTTAGTGAAGGTTATGGAGACAGATGCCATAGCCAGAGGAGAGTAATTGCAAAGCAAAGTTCAAACACTAACTGAGTTTCAGACTGAAATAGTAGGAAATTAAAGAAAGTTCCCTCGGGTGTAGAAGCATTTGTATGCATCAGTAACACTAACAAAGCTAGGACTCAGAAGAGGGAAGAGACTTGGGCTGACGTAATTCATTTTTACCAAGGGCAAAAGCCTGAAGACGAAAATCTGTGTTATTTGTGCATGTGATTTTTCTCTTAATTTTCTTTCCTTCAGTCCAAAGAAAAAGCAGCAATGAAATCCACTATTTATGAGACAAAAAGAAATCAACTCAGGAAAGCAAGGTACAGAAACGTACTTAATGAAAATACAGCAAAAATGTTGGCTGAGGTGAGAAGTATATATACACATCTGCTGTTGCAGGAAAAAAGGGAAGAGAGGGGAAAACATGCTGTACTGCAATGATTTTTGTATAGATTTAAGTTAAGCATTAGATCAGGGAAGATAATCCCCGAGGTCCTTTCTAGTCTAATTCTCTACGAAATACTGGGAGTCTGATGTATTTGCTCAGTGGTGTCCACAGCAGCTGACTGGAAAAGCTGTGCCCTCCCCAGAGCTCCTCACGGGGCTCTATTTAGGACGCTACTGAATAATTAGAATTTCCTCAGGGGGCTCCTGCACACCGAGCTGGGGTGCTGACCCCAGGCGGTCGCCTGAGGCCATGGGCCGCAGCAGGAGGACCAGCAGCAGGAGCCTCCAAAGGAATGTCTGGAGGGCGGCTGGGCACAGCATGGATGTGCAATGGGGCTTGTGGGAGCTGCTGGCAGCTCTGCTTGGGGAGCGTCAGGAGATGGCCCGTGGCCAAGGGGGCGGCTGCCCATGCAGCTCCTTTCCCTGCAGCTAGCCATGCTGGTCCGGAGAGACAAACTGTGGGGCCGGGCAAGAAAATTCCTTAAATGACTTTAAACAGGATATGGCGACAAACAGGTGAAAGATAGAAGGCGACCAGTGAGGTTCTGCAGCAAAGCAGAGTGGTGGTGAGAGGTGGCCGCAGGTACCTCTTCACCATCTTTAGTTCACCTAGATCGTTCTAGTTTTGCGCTACCCTCCTTCTGCCCTATGTTCCCCCAAATCCTGACTAAGTGTATAGTAGACTCAACTCATGTTATTCAAATGATCATAACTATGGGCATTTACTAAAAAAAGTATATATGCATGTATAACACAATTGTTTGCAATACATAGCTCCTAATGGTATTTAGAGTAAATATGTTACTTCTAGCCACAGATCAAACAAAACATTAGGTAGAAATTAATACAACATATTTTACTTCATGTTATGTTTATGTGCCTGATTTATCAGAAGTTGTGTATCCTTTGTCTTATATAATTATATCTAATATGTATAACTACCGTTTTTATTTGAAAAGCACTTCAGTAAGACTTCTTTAAAAAATCCCATATATACCAAAGTGCTGATAAATCTGAGTTCATTGCAAAAGCAGAGTTGGGCATACTAGATCTCTCTGATTTCTTTTTCTTGGGTTTTGAAATGGTTTCAATAACAAGGAAGCAGCAAATAATTACTGTGTCTCTTACATTTAGTCCCTTTGCCCAGTAGTAGACATATGGTCTCCACAGAACATTTTATGGTGTTTTAGAAGTAGAATTTCAAATTAACACTTCCTTGGAAAATACTTCCACATTAGTCAACATGCCATCATCAAAACCTGTTATGTTTAAAGACTAGCTTTTCTTTTCTCAATTATAATGCATCTAACTACCTTAGCGTTCATCTCCACTGGGTTTTTCTCATTTAAAACATTAATAATGAATAATGTCTGCATGTAGAGTTGAAGGTTCCTGAAGCTTTCGAGTAAAAAAAAAAAAAAAAAAAAAAAAAAACTCTTTGGGGTGGAAGTGACTACTGAATATTCTGATTTAAAATGACTGGGGTTGTAAGCACCGTTCTCGTTAGGGTAGATAAGTTTCATAAAGGAGGAAGATTTTGCAGTGTTTTCTACATGATTGGATTGTTGTTTATTATCTTTTGGAAATCTGTCAAAGCAGAATTCCTTCATTACTAATCAGGTCTCCTTGCACATATCTTAAATGAGTGTATGGTTCACACACCAATCACACCAATGATTTGCAATTTTTACTGATTTTAGTTTACACTCCTTCAGTATATGGAATCATCTTTTGCAGTTTTAATCATAAGCAATAAAGTACACGCTTTGTAACAAATTTGGGACCACTTGAAAACCTTGTTCTCATCAGTCAGATCCTCATAGCTGAGGTATTGACAAATTCCTGGTCCTTCTGAGGAAAAAAAAATTGGTAAACAACACATGGCTTCCTACTCTTTCATTGTAATGCTAGTATTTTTAAAACATCATGCTTTTGCAAGAGGTTTCTTGCCACCTCCTCAGCAAATTATAGAAAAGTTTATTATGGGCAATGATTCCAGTCCAGAGATCTTTCTGCTAACCTTTCTGTTGAGTTCACTTAACATCCTAAACTTATTCTTGCTGTCAACTTTTTATTTGCCAGTTCTATTTTTATTCTCTTCCTTTTCAAGAATTTTATGCTGTTATCTTGAAATTTCCAGCTTCTGCCTCTGCTGGGTGTCATCTTTTTCCTTTCATCCAAGTTCCTATTAGTTTTCTCATATACCACTGTACAATATCTATGCTGGAATTAGATGTCTAAGATCATACCAATTCATAGAAATTAACATTAGACATGTTTTATTCTTGGAAATGAATGTTTAAGTTACAAGTAATGCATGAAAACAAGATAGCAAATAACTGCATCTCGCTTTCCTAAATGTGCAATTGATTGAGAAATATAGTAATTATGCAGTGTTTCGGGAATATAAATAACTTGTGCTGAGATTATACAATACAGTCTTGGTTTGGAGAAAGTCTTGTGGTATCATAAAGAAATGTAGAATAAGTACATAATGAACTAGAAATCCTTAAACATGTTATATGCATGATTATAATATCTCTGTGGGAAGCCAAAGTGGAGAGCTTTGAAAAAGAATCAGTACTAAAGCAGGTTAAAAGTCATTGCTTGCTATCACTAAGACACAGACCGAAAATATAAAGCAGTGAAACTTATGGCATTCCCTATTATGCGAACTTCTTTAAAAAAAATCAAAAACAAACCAAAGCAAACCAAATTAAAGGAAAAACAACTAAGTTCAATTAAAACACGAAAGGTAAAGAGTTTATTATGAAAGAATATAGAAGATGCACAATAATTCTATCCTCATGTTCAGCCCTCTCTTTGCCTTTTCATTTTGAGAATAGTGGCATGATTCCAGCTCTCTCTTCTATTCTCTGCATGTTTACTTGGGAATACACTCATGCTCTCCTCTCCACTCCCAGAGATTTAAAATAAAAGAGGATTTTCTAAGTCAGAGTGGTATTTCAGACTTTTTTTTTCCCCACTGGACCCACATAGCTGCAGAAAACCATGGTTCATTCCAATGTGTGATGTGCAGTTAGCCAGTGTGACCTAGGTTTCAGAGAGGATTACAGGTTTCAGAAGCTTAGAGACAGTCTTTTCCAACTTCTGTACAGAATTTCTTAAAATGAGAGATAACAAATCAAAAATAGAGTAAATGATTTAGAGAACAAGGAGCTGTTTGTCTGACATACCTAATATTACATATGTTATATGTTAATCAGTCCATTTTCAGCATAGCAGAACAAAGAAAAACAATTTTTTTGCCTCCTAAAGATGAACCACTGACCAACTGAGCCCCTTAGTTCAGCTTTTCAGGGTATCTTACCAACCAGACATCGGCTGACTAATTCTTGTTTATTCAGCACCCATTTTTAAGTCCCTTAAGTTAGAATTTTATGACCCATTTCTTCACTTCTAGATGTTAGGCCCTGTTAAAATATCAATCAAAAACTTCATAACGTTGAAGCTAAAAATTATATGGTCCATTTTCTAATTTCTTATAGCCTATATACATAATTACTATTACTGTCTTCCAGGATGATAGCTTTGCAAATGTATGCAGTTTAACATTACATGCAATAGCCATCTTCGGAGGTGCATCACTGTTCCTTTGGTATCCAGTCCCTGATGCTTTCTTCTTTCCTTTGGTCAGTGGCTTTCTAAGAGTGTGCCTATAGTGTCAGGGTAACTTATAAATCAAGCTCGTATTCTACCTCAGACCTTGTGGTATCGTGTCTACGCCGACTTTCTTTAAGGTGTCACGAAGCAGCTAGCCAGCTGGTTTTATAGCAAGAGAAGTTAGGCAGAGAAATTAAGGTGAAGGTAAACAGCTCGCTCCTGAGCCGTGTCAATAAGGTGAACGCAAGTCGTCTGAGCCCCCCGGGGCTCAGGACTTGTCTGGCTGGTTTGAGCGCCTGCGCCGGGGCCCCGGGGCTGCTGCTGCCCTGCTCCAGCGCCAGCGCCAGCGCCGGGCCGGGCCGGGCCGGGCCCCTCTGGGGAGGGGGTGACACCCCCGGCAGTCACTGCCTGGCAAACAATAGCCCTTTGTGTGCGCGGGGCGGGGCGGGGCCGCTGTCACACTGCCGCTGGCAGCCCCGGCCAGGGAGGCGGCCTGGGGGGGGCGGGGAGGGGGGTGAGGGAGACCCCCGTGCACCCAAGGCTGAGGAGGAGGAAATAATCCACCGCGCTCCTCCTGGCGAGCGGAGGCCCCCGCCCCGCGCTGTCCCCAGCGCGGATGTCAGGATGCGACAGCTCCCGGCAGCCCTCCCTCCTTCATCCTTAGGGACACGGACGCTGGCAGCCTTAGGACCCAGGGGAACATTGGGAGGGTGAGCAGAACAGCAGAGAAAAGCGATAGACAACAGGAGGGCTTTTTTGTTGTTGTTTGTTCCTTTCTGTATAACAGTTTTAACTGCATTATTGGAGATTCTTTGAACTAATTTGCATTATTAGTGAATATGATTGTAACTGGAGTAACACTTTGGGTTATTAGACTGTTAAAATATTAATTGGACTAACAATAAATTCCTAGCTCCATATATATGGTTTGTGCCCTTGTGCCTGTAACAAGACCATGAGCGTAACACCATTTAGTTCTGAGAAACTGAGCCTGGTTTTGTACCCAGCTGCTAAAATAGCATAAATTTAATCTGTGTATGTGTGGGTGAATGCAGGGATAGAGTGGTAGGATATGATTGTCTTTACTCAATTTTGTGTCCTTTTGTTTGAAGTGACATACAGTATCATTTTCAGACAGGATCAGAAGCTTAGCTGACCAAATAACTTGCCCAAGATTTCTGCCCTGTTTGTTCTTTTTTTTTTTTTTGGTGTTATCCAGGTGCTTTTTTCCCTTGCTGCATGTGTGTTCACATACTATATTATGCACGTTAAGTCACAAACTGTATAACAGTAGTTATTTTTATCTATTATTTAGCTTTCCTTTCTTTGTTGTATTACTCCATCCCAGGCCTATAATGTTAAAAGTGCATGTTTTTTGCAGCAAACATAAAAGTATATTTTTCACACTTCAGTGCATTGAACAATAGTTAATGGCATTCTGATTTAGTCTTACATTTGAATAAGCTTAACTGTGTTCTTATTTTATTTAAGCTAGTTGCAGTGTTAAGGAAACTCATTAAGGCTATACTTGCTTCTTCCTAAGGGAAAGCTCAGCCATATTTCTCCAATTACACTAATCAGCATGACAGCAATACTAAAGATCTACTTCACATGGTGTCATTGTCCTCCCATAAAATGGGTCACAGAAACTAAAATATGTAGGAAAGTTATTTTTTTGGATACCTTTTACTTGCAGCAGTACTGGCTTTTTATTTTAATTAGAGAATGTAATGTTTGAGAGCTGTCAGTGTGGCACCTCCTAAAGGCTGAAGTCTTCTCTTTATGAATATTAAATATACAATGCTAGAAATAAGTACTCACAGTTTCATAGCCTGTGATGCTCAGCCATGCAGAAACCATCTCTAGCTTTCAGAGCTATATGTCAGATCTATATGTCTGTTCCAAGGGGAAAGCTCGAAAATGGTCTTGGCTTACTAATTACAGTTTGGAATAAATTAGCTAAACTTTAAAATATATTCTATTTTTGGCATGTCCAACAGAGTCTAATATTTAGGTCCTTCAGCTCTCAACATGACAAGGTCTCAGACCCTTGCTGAATCTGGAGTCTTTTCCTCATCTAAATGGGGAGCTGAAGCGCTCTCTAAGGATGAGCATTTAGGTTTTGTGTGCATCCTGATATTTCTCAACATCATAGTATTTGGTGACTTAAAGCCAGCCCTAAATATCTCCCTTCCAGTACCCAGATACCTGTATTGAGTGACAAAATACACAGGAAATATAAAAGATGACAGTAACAGCATTGCTTATACAGATTGCTTACCCTGCTGCACAAAGAGAAGGTTTTTTTCCTCTGTTTTATGCTTTTGCAGCAGACACTGGCTGTCAAAATGTCAAAGGCAGAGACTAAATTTGTTTCTGTTCGTGAACTATTTTGAGATTCTAAGCTGAAAAGTTTAGCACAAAAGGAAGTTTATGCTCTTTCCAGGAAGCAATATGACCCATTCTGTTTTTGTGTGAGTTATAGACTTTACTCTAAGAGTACTGCATCAAGTGGGAGTCTCATTCCTCTTCACAAAATAGGGGAGGCACCTATAGTAAGGTCTTCTCCTTGTAAGTATATGAAACATGCTTAATTTTGCCAGAGTTTTTTTTTTTTTTTTTTAATCTTTGCCTGATAATAACAGGACAAATAGGAAAGCTTTGTAAAAAGAATTACTTTGTTTTAAGACTAGATTGTTGTCAATTACAGTTTTCAGCTCCTAAATCTCTCTATTCACAGGACAACACAAAAATTTTGAATTACTTTGTAACTCTAGAAACAACCATATTTCCTTGGTATTTAATTATATGAGGACAATTAAATCCATAAAGAAGAAACCAAACAGGTTGTTCACAGGGCTCCTTATCCAATTTATTGATGGGCTTTTTTTCTGAAACTGAACATCTCTGAACAAGATAAAAATGTGTGGGGAAAAATGTGTGGGAAAACAGTGGCATGGGTGTAAAAGCCAGCCTAGCAGGGATGTTCTAAAATACATCTGAATGAAGTTGGCCATATACAGCATCATTTAGTTGCTTCAACAGCTATAAGATTTAAAGGATCTTAATCTCAAAGATGACAAAATAAGACAAAAGCATAATCTATTTAGACTAGATACTAATTACAATGTTATCAGAAGAGTTGTTAAATTTGTGAGAGAAGGCTGCAATGTACTTTAAAATAGCCTGAAGGCTTTAGATAAATATAGACAAATGTGCATTAATAAGCTGTTATTATTTTACTGTTATTGGATTGCTTCACCTTAGAAGCAGAGGCAAACTGGTTTTGTATTGCTCTGTTTCTAAAAGAAGATTGGATTATATTCTTAATGTTGAGTAGAAATTGCTGGAAGACAATAAACTGTTCAACAATCTAGGTCTGTTTATCTATCCTGATTTTTGTATGTAAGAATTCAGTATTATAGTCAGCTGAATTATAATGATCAATTTGAGTTCAACATATATACTCATGTGCATGTCAGCTTCTTAAGGAAGATCACTGAGAAGGAGGCTGTAGAGCAGATTGTGGCAAAGCAAACTTTTTTTTTTTTGATATTTATCCCTTTGATTTTTCAATGAAGTTTTTGGGGTTGTTTTTGAAATAATAGTGAAGCTGATGTCATTGACTGGTGATCTTGTGGTAGAGATTAAGATGTCCTCATCAATTCATTTTAATCTTTTAGAGGCACTTATTACTGTCTCAGTGACACCAGTCTTTTTTATTGAGGATCTCATCAAAACTTCAGGTCATAATGAAGGTAGCTACATGCCTATCTATGCATGTTTTAGTTCTAGTCTAGAAATGCTACAACTTTCAGCTGATTTCCTAATGAAATTTTAGGTGTTAGATTTGACTTAAAATATCTTTCTTTTTCCTAGTCAGAACACCAGTGAGTCCCCCCACACACATCTCCTCCCCTTCTTGCTCACCTACAGTATTAGCATAGGCTTTGTTCAAGGAATGAGATTGATTCTTCACTAAACCACCTGACTTTGTTCACATCTGTTTTCCCCATCTTCTTGATCTTTGCTGGGGCTCCTTCTTTGATCAGTCACACTGCTGGACTCCCTGACATGTATGCCACAGAATTCACTCCTGTCTCTGTGCAGAAAGAAAATGGCATACCTGAGCAATGGCCCACTTTGTGCCATATGAACTTATTCTACAGAAAATGTTGGTTATGGAACAGGAGGAAGCAGAAGCAATTCACGGTATTTTTCTCTTGCAGGAAATGGTGGATCCAAACTACAATAGATAATTTTGTGTGTGTTCTGCTTCAACAGTTTGACCAGACTCTTCTCTTTAGAAGCAATCTGCTGGTTATGTTTAGTGTTAGCAAAATCATGATCCGGTTTCCCGAGAGTGTTATAGTGTGCTCAATAACTCTAAAGAATAAATAAATAGAGTACACCATAAAGGAGGGGCTGGATCACCAACTAGGGCTGATTGCTGTATAACTCGTCTGTGTTTATTTTTCTGTGATATACAATGTAAGGCATGTTTTGTGACCTTTTTACCAATGTCTTCATTAAATTCCTTTTTAACTTTTTTTATGAAAAGAATATCAATGAATAGTATCTTAATTCATCTTATTTCATTTTTTAGCTTTGTACTGTCTTCTTACAGAAATTGTAATGACTATGTGAGTATATTCTGATGAGTATGCTTTGTATTTTCTTTTCCAGTACTACCTTCTGATCTTCCTTCCCTGTTCACAGATGAATCCTATTTGATTAGTATGGTAAATATTTAATACCTTTTTTCTGCTAATAACTGAAGCAGATTATACTAATGCACAACTCATTAGTAAAAGGTCTTGACTGTAGTTCGTGGTTTTGCCTTCATTCAGGGAATTCTAGACTTCAGACACTATAGCCATTCAGGTCAAGTCAGGGAGAAACCGACTGTGCTTGCTGGGCATCTTACACATTTTACATCTAAAATGTATACTTTATTTCTATACATGGAGGTCAGTTCAAGAAGGTAGGAAGGCCAATTTTTCCTTACTGAATACCTGTAAGACACTTCTGCACCATCAGTAATACCTTGCTTGGTGGTTTGTTACCCTAAATTGCGGCTGTCCTTAAGATAACATGGGACCTTAAATTTACATGGCTTAGGGGAAGTGCTATTAATTTCAACTGCCTTTGTCAGCACAGCCATCCCTTCTTTCCTTATTTGTGAGAAAGGACTCGCATGGATTTCCTGTGTAATATCTATCTCTGTTAGAAACAAAGGATGTAAGTTTAACCCTTCTGTTTATTTCCAATTGATTAGATTAAGCAGCTTATTAGTTTTGGAAGATCCCATTCTCTGACCTGATTTGTTTCCCATTTCATTGAGTATAGATTCTAAGTGCTTAAAACAGGAAAGAATAAGTTAAGGTTGCAATGTTAAAATATTGTTATAGATCTGTGACTTCAAGACTCATTAGCAAGTAGAGAGAGTGGAAAGAAGTTAAGAATTAGAGTATATCACACCCTTGAGCAAAAATTAGTGATCCTGTATACTTCTCCCCAACATTTGTTCTACATTGTAGATGAATCAGAATCCCTTTCCCCATCCTCTTCCTCTCTCTCTCCTTTCCTCTGCAAATGAGCAGACATCTTTCAAAAACCCTCCATATGATATTGGATCAAATCACCTCTAAACGCTCCTCTTATTGAATCAAATAATTTGGCTCATTCAGTCTTTCAGTATCACAAATGTTTTTCAGCCATTAAATGTTCTTGTATTCTTCTCTGAACTTTGTCTTCTTAACACCATCTTGAACTGTGAACACCAGAATAGAATACTGCATTCCAATAATAGTTATTCCAGTGCCAAAAACAAAGATACTATAGCATGTCTTACCAATAATTTACAGCTTGTACATCCAACAATCACTTTTTCCTCTTTTGGTCTGCCAGAGTTCATGTTCATCTCATTATTTGCAAATATTGCCAAATCTTTTTTCAGAACTGCTGCTTCCAAGATCACAGTCCTGCAATATCTACTTCTGTTTTATATTGTTTTTCCTGGATAATTAACTCTTTATGTTTGGTATTCCAGGTCATTAGTAGAACAAGTTAACAGCAGAGTCACAGCTTCAGGAATATATAACAAGTAATACATCCATTATGAATATTTCTTGTTTGCAGTGACCTTTGAGGTCTTCACTGGGCTTTTAGTCCATTTCTGTGTGTTTTGTTGGTTTTTTTTGTTAATTCAAAAAATCATATGTTCCCTTTTCAAAGATCTTGCAAAAATAACTGTATTCCATCTATGTTATCAATCTTACTTCATTCTGTCTACATCATGCTTTATTACAGTTGTTGATGAATGAATAAGCCATGTTAGTCAATATGTAGTTAATGGCACTGGTTCTCACCTTACACATTCAAAATACTTAAAATGAAAAAAAAGGGGATGCGGAGGAGGTACCACCTAATTCATTGTGCCTTTTGCACAAAGGGAAAAAATGTAGGTTTTAAAGTGTCTTAGAAATAGCATGTCTACTGCAAGGTGTGAAAGATGAAAGAGAACAATGTTGTACTTCTGCAGTGCTTTTAAAAATTATTATTTTTTTCCAAATATAAGCCTGTAACCTAGAACCTATGTAAAAAAATAATAAGAATGAAGTATTTTTTTCTCTTTTTCAAGAAGAATTGTTAATGTAATTGTTATGAAGAATTACAGAAAAGAGACAATGGAAAAAGGAACTTACAGAATCAGTTTCAGGGTATATATCTTATATTTTGTAAATGAGGTAGCTAGGTAACTTAGAGTAATCATGCTACAATGCAAATTTATGAAGTACACTGTTCAGTCAGTCTTCCTTTTGAATATTGTGGTTCCGTATCATTGAGCTAAGGTTGATTTTTGGCTTCAAATCAGCCTGGATTAGAAAACGAGAACTTGATCATATTCTGTATGTTATATTCCCATGATGGCTAGGGAACGGTGGATCTTAATGATCCGCATACTTCCATGTCAGTCACCAGAATGAATTCATTGGCATTTATGTCTTAAATAATATGCATGTATTTGCTAAGTGTTATTTGGCTGTACAAATATTTATCTGCCATAGCATTGACCGTATTAACATAATCTGACAAATAATCAACATTTGTCTGAAGCTCTAGAGCCCTGACAACTAATCCTAAATAGCATAATTGGATGGAGAACCATGAAAAAGATTTACATGATATTTGACCTACTTACAAAGTTCCGCATATAGTCTACGAGAGTTTCCAAGACTGACAATTTCAGATTAACTGTTTGGATCCCAGAATTTCAACTGAACAGTAATAGTTCAAGTGCAAATCAGTAAGTTAAGAGGCAGGGGTACTTAGTGCTAAAGAAAATTTATAAAAACAAGGTTCTGCATCAAATTCAATTTAAAAAGTTCTTATTTTAAGAACTCCTTCAGGATTTAGAAGGAAAATGCTAATTTTATAAAACAGAATTGTTTGGAAACACTTATCTTTTTTAACAAGAACATGCTTAGGTCTGGAAAGAAATAGGGGAAAGGGCGTTGTGATGGGAGAAGAAGAATCAGGAGGGGGAAGTGAGAGATGGGAGAGGAAGGGAGGAGGTAGTTGATTAAAAATAAAGATGATATAAAATAACATTTAGGCAAATGGTTAAGACAGTCACTTAAAATGAAGGAGAACAAGATCTATCTTTCTCATTTTGATGAGAAATTGCTGATAAACTTGTCTGTAGATTAATCAGATTTCTCATATTTTTATATTTCTTTCATGAAAGAGCTTTGTTGTTTTTTATTGAAATATACTAACCAGTTTTATTTGGGATGATTAATTTCCCTTGGAATCAATATATGAAAATTTCTGAAATGTTGTGGAGTGCAGTAGTTCACAATTCCATCACTGTAGTACCTGGAATCAAACCTTCACACCTGGATACCTCTTAACTGAGGCATTTTGAAATACTATTTGAGAACAAAGTTATGGAATTTACATCTCAGGACCTTCCTGACTGGGAATATATAATTTATTATTATGGATTAAATATGACCCAGTGGCAATTTCCTTCTCTTTTGTACCTAATAAAATTTTTTAATACACTCCCCACCCCCCAACTGTCAATCCAGAAAATAGTTGAAGACAAGCCAGAATGGGACTTTCTTATTGTGCATATGTATGACATTGCTAGGTCCAAAGGCTGTTCTGTGACTTATTTTCAAAATATCTTGTAAAAATAAACATCACAGATTACAAGTTGAATAACAAACAGGTATGCACATGTATACACTTCTAACTGTTTATCAGATTTAACAGAGACACAGCTAGACCAAAATCTGTATAACCGTAATCTTAAATGCATTGCTTCAGTACTGAACCAAATCCAGCTCTCATTAACTTGAATTGTTAAATCAAGTATCTCATTATTTTAATCAAGAGGAAACAAAACAGTATCAAGACTGCTGTCAGATATATTTTTTTAATCCTTCCTTTATGAACTCAGCTGTTTTTATGTAGTAGCAGCTTTGAACAGAGAAGAAGCAAAACAAAATCTGTTGAACTACTGATTAAAAATTTAGTCTACTTCCTCACTTCAGATAAACTCATGGTCAAACAAAATATTTACTAAAATGTACTCTGAAAGGTGAGATTCCTGTTATTTGTATTCCTAATAGAGTGATGGTAATAGTGTTTTAGCAGAGGTAGGTCCAAACCAAATCTTGAGGTCCTGACACCTTCTCCTCTGAAAACTATTGGGCACAAGTCAGCTTTAGCACTAAGTTTTACATCTGAGGTCTATCTCTAGTTTTCATAAGCTCTGAGGAAGAAAAAAAGACCAAAACAAAACTTACTGGAACCCATAGCAGGCCCCCAGAGGTACAAAGTTCAAACCTTTAATTCCATCTTCTGTTTATCATGCACTTTAATTACCCTGACTGACACAGTGCAGCTTCAAGGGCAGTAACTTAAGACATAAATTTACCAAAACTGATTATTCTGGACAATACTATACTACGCCATACATCATGTAGAACCCCAATATATATAGTGGGACCAAATCTATCCCAAACTAGGGTAGGATTTGGTATTCCCTGCCTATTTTATACATGTTTATATTATTATTTTATAATGGATTTATTATACATGTCATGAAATAGGATAAACATATCCTAAGAGTGTTGCTTATCAGCGTGGAAATGTGTCTTTTTCAAGGTGTCTCAATAGCACAAGAGTAGGGTTCTATTATTATTATTTCTCCACTTAAGTAGCACTTCTACATACTTGCTACCTCAG